>NW_020209263.1:500271-555169 GCF_003025095.1 Trichoderma harzianum CBS 226.95
CAGCTGGGTAGAGGCAGAACGGCATGCAGCGTGCAGCACAGCGCAGCGGCCACCACCGAGCAGACGGAGACAGGCAGCTCCACCGCACCCCCCAAAAAGCGATCAAATGGGCCTATGGACATGAATCAATGGATTGCATCCACTTGTGCATCGGCCAGTAAGGGCCCAAAACCGTCGTTTTTGACGTCTGGTCTCTGCTCTGCGTGTATGTACTTCCTCCTTCTCTCGCATTGCCATCACCACTTCAGGTTTTGCCCTCTTCATCGCTCGCTCGCTTTGGCAGCTGAGCGTCTCTCGACATCCATATCCCCTCTTTTTTTTTTCCTCCTTTGCTGCTCACTTCACTTCCCCCTCATCGCCAGCTGCCAATTGCCAGCTGCCCGGCAATGCTTCATCTCAGGTGACTGGCCCCAGCATTCATTGTAAGCCTGCTCCCTCGTATCCTTCTTCTTTCCTTTGCCCCCCCGTGACAGCCGCAACACTTGACCTTGCCATTCCCACTTCTTCTCTCGGCATCACATCACCTCACCTCTGCCTTGCACTATCCAAACTCCATCACCGCGATCCCAAGATCCCAAGCAAAGCTTCTACACACCCTCTCGCAACTCGCGCCGCCTCAGCATCACGCATCCGTCGCCTCGCCTTGCCTCCATCTGCTGCTCTCGAGAGGCCTAGTAGTTCTCCCCCTTCCCCATTCTCTGCACCCCCCAAAGCTTTTCTCCATCGCCCGTCACGCCACGAACCTCTGCTAACCAGTTGTTTTTTTTTTCTTCTCGCAGCTTGCCAAAATGTTGGCTGACGACGCGCCGCCCGACGACGTTCGTGGCGCCTTTGCCGCCCCCGGCGGTGCCAAGGACCTCACCTTGGCCGATATCCTCCTTCGCGATACCCAATATGTCTACTCTCTGGTTCTTCTCGTTGCCTTCATTTCCCTTGCGGCCTGGTACTCTGTCTTCAACTCCAAGAAAGAAGAGGACCTTGTCCAGCCCAAGGTGAAGGGCCCTGGAGGCAAGCCCCTACCCATCACCAAGCGCAAGCGACGCAACGACGGCGAACGTAAGATCGGTCCTCGTTTTGGCCGCATCGCTAAGAACGTCTTTCGCTATCTCGCTGCTGTTGTCTTCTTGAGCTATGTGGCCACTGGGGTTTCCATGTTTGTCCATGCCTTCTATCATGAGAACCCTTATAAATGGTCAAAGGATGGACTTCCATGGGCTGGCGAGTGGTCTGTGGTATGACAACCCCTCCATGCTCCCTCTTCCATATATCGGTCCCAGGCACTTGGGTCGAGCTTCGACTAGCATCTGCTTGTTGGAAATTTGTCCAATGGCCTCGCGCTCAACCCTTCCCTTCCCTGCAATTCACTAACCAGCTTCTCTCATAGGTTCATGTCCTGGGTTCTACCTTCTTTTACCTTTATATTCTCTTCTCGCTGTTTGATTGGCGCAAGGGTCCTAATGTTGTTCATCTGGCCATCTGGGTTCTTGGCCTCATTGGTGAACTCATCCTCTTCATTTCCACCGCCATTGTTGCCGCAGATTGCCACTTTATGCGTACTGTCCAGCAAGAAGACCCCACCAAGGACCAGAACTGCATTGATTCGTGGACCAAGATTGACCTCGTTCTCTATTTCGTCCGTCTGCTCCACATCATCGGTTCAATCTCTCTCTTCTGCGTTGCTTGGATTCTCAAGAGCCGTCGCGTCGAGGATAGGGCCGAAGAAGGACGTGCCATCACTGAAACCACGCCTTTGTTGCTTAACGGGCAGCCTCGCTCCTCCATTGACGCTCGATCAAACGCAGGCTCTGAGGCTAATGGCCGACGGTCTCGTGGTAGAACCATCTCCAACGCTGCCAAGCCCTCCGCATCGTCCTACGCACGCAAGGATGACCAAGCTGCCTTCTACCGTCAGAAGAAGATTCCCCACAAGACATGGTTAGAGTACGTTAGAGGCTACTCTCTGTTTTTCCCATATCTTTGGCCCAAAGACTCCGTCAAGCTGCAGCTTCAGGTACTGCTGTGCTTTGCTCTAGTCATTGTTCAACGATTGGTCAACGTCTATGTTCCCTGGCAGATCGGCAAAGTCGTCAACCAACTGGAAAAGGTCATCCGAAGTGGCGAGCCCATCACCCGCGACAACTTCCCCCTCAGAGACTTTCTCATTCTGGGCATTCTCTGGGTGCTACAGGGACAGTCGGGCCTTCTTGGCTCCCTGCGATCCTTGCTTTGGATTCCTGTTTCGCAATACTCGTATCGAGGACTGACAGCCGCGGCCTTTAACCATGTCCACTCTCTCAGCCTCGACTTCCACTTGTCGAAGCGCACTGGCGAGGTTCTCTCTGCACTCAACAAGGGCTCTGCCATCAATGCCTTCCTCGAACAGGTGACGTTCCAGGTGATCCCCATGCTTTTCGACTTGTTCCTCTCAATCTCCGTCTTCTACTTCAACTTTGGTCCCCTGTACGCCCAACTCAACTTGGTGGACACCTGTTGGTACCTTTACATGACAATCAAGATGGCCGCCACGAGAGCAGACCAGCGACGAGAGATGACAAACGCCGATCGCGAAGAAGAAGCGGTGAAGAACGACTCCATCTCTAGTTATGAGACGGTCAAATACTTCAACGCAGAGGAGTACGAGTCCAACCGATATCGAGCCAAGGTCGAGGTCTTCCAAAAGGCCGAGGCTCAGGTTCAGACTGGCATGGTCCTCATGAACATCTGCCAGACTCTCGTCTTCAACTTGGGTAGAATAGTGGCTGCCCTGCTCTGCGGTTGGCAAGTCCTGGTTGGCATGCGATCTACGGGAGACTGGTTCGTCGTCGTGTCCTACATGACCCAGCTTCAGGGTCCTCTCAACTTCTTCGGCTCCTTTTATCGAACAGTCCAGCAGGCCATGATCTCTGGTGAGCGTCTTCTGGAGCTCTTCAAGATCCAACCTACCGTCGTTGACTCGCCCAATGCTGTGCCCCTCGAAAACTTTACTGGGCACGTTCGATGGAAGAATGTGAGCTTTTCCTATGACGCTCGAAGACCTGCCCTGCGTGACATCAGCTTCGAGTGCGCTCCGGGAACTACAACGGCCTTTGTTGGCGAGTCTGGTGGTGGCAAATCTACTTTGTTCCGACACATGTTCCGATACTACGACTGTGACGAAGGCAGCATCGAATTCGACGGCAAGAATGTCAAGGATCTCACAATCAACTCGGTTCGCCGCCATATCGGAGTCGTCCCCCAGGACACCACCCTCTTCAACGAGACCTTGATGTACAACCTGAAGTATGCTAACCCGCAAGCCACTGATAAAGAAGTGTACGCTGCCTGTGCGGCCGCCAGCATTCATGATCGCATCATGTCATTCCCAGATGGTTACAACACCCAGGTTGGAGAGCGAGGTCTCAGACTCAGCGGTGGTGAGAAGCAGCGAGTGGCTATTGCCCGTACTATCCTCAAGGATCCTAGAATTATCATGTTGGATGAAGCCACCTCTGCCCTCGACTCGCACACGGAACAAGAAATTCAGAAGAATGTGACCAGTATCGGCCAGGGACGCACACTGCTCATTATCGCGTAAGTGACTCTCATCTGTGATATAAAAGCTCTACGGAAACTAACACAGCCTTTCCTTTCTTCTAGACATCGATTGTCCACCATTACGCATGCTGACCAAATCATCGTCCTTCATGCCGGTACCATTGTTGAAAAGGGAAACCACCTCGACCTTCTTGCTGCCAAGGGTATTTACTACTCCATGTGGCAGAAGCAAGTCACAGCCGAACGCGCCTTGGATGTCGCTAGAGAAGCTTCCTTGCAAGCCAAACGTGCTATGAGGGCCGCAAATATGGGTGTTAAGAACAAGTCAGCGGCCCAAATTGACGGATATGAGAGTCACGGCTCCGCTACTGAGCAGCCTCAACTCAACGGCGAGGCTCACCCTTCGGCATCTTCGTCGGACAACGAATCGACCCACGAAGAGGAGCGGCCCCGCGAGCGCCAGTAGATTTCGCTTTGGTTCTTTCACAAAGCTGGTTGTCGCTTTGACCAAGCCAAGTTTGAAAGCTCTCAAGATACCGCACCACCCAGGCATACACATGCTACCTTTTCATGGGCATGCATGTTTCCTGCAACTCATTGCATTTCTGTTTTCGTCCATCTATGCGTCTGATATCAACCTACCGGCATATTTCCAGGCTGGTCTCGCTTTGTTTCGTTGTTTTATTTCATCATCTTTGCGATTTTTCCATTCAGCTTCGAAAACGCAGGTCTGTTCACTTTTCCCTCCTTGGCATCGGACAACAACACCATTGATGTCAACAAAACTTCACATACTCGACCTAGCATGATGACTGCATCGCACCGGCGTTGGGGAATAGGATTACTGTTTATTATTTTCTTTTATTCAACATTTCTATGCACGCAGCATAAGACACTTTGCCTTTTAGCCGGCCAAATTTGATTCTTTCGATCCTTTGAAGCCTGGAGACGGGCTCTTATTTCACGTCAAATTCATGCATGCGAAGCATTTTCAACACTCGATTGAGATTAGAGCTTTCAATACGACGATGACGTCTCTGTTTTTTATTTGTTTTCAAATCTTTTACATTTCGCGACCATTTGAGCAACAGGACTCGGATCTAACTGCTGCCATCATTGTTCTTTTTTCTTTACTTCAACTTTTTCGTACTGGAATCTATCCTGATGGATCGGACTTAATAATACACCTCTGAATTTCGTCAGGAGACAAGATATAGCCGCAATCACAGGCGGAGACATATAATGTGTGTTGTTTTACCACTGCTTCTTGCATCGGCTTTGCATCTCTTTTGTTTCATCATCTGTCGAGGGCACCCCGAATTCATGGACTTTCGCCGGTTGCTGTTTGACTATGAGGTATCAAGTTTCAATGTTGAGATTATGTGTGAGATCATTTGACTGGTTGCAACAATTCTTTCCTTTTACTTTCTTTTCCGAAAACACTTTCTGTTTCACACCAATCGTCTTTGAGGGGCCTTGACCCGTTCACACGACCATCTTCTCATTTTGAGGAGAGTCAATGAGACGAATGATGTTGACAGCAGAGGTTGGCAGGGGAGGACGCGTTGACGACACGATTTGCTCTTTTATTTTTCGTTTTGGAAGGGTATCTGACTATGGACGCCCATTGACGAGGCCCAAGGGACCGTTCACGGGCAACGAATGCATGACCTGGCTTTGTTTTCCCATTGTTCTTTTTGTTCGATTTCGAAATTACGCCCTATGGACTGGATGGATATCCGGGATTGGTGATGGCTTTCACCCTTTGGGTTTGTGCTTTTTTCTTATTCTGATTTAACTTGCGTCGGTAACATACACTTTGGGATTCTTTCCTCAGGGAAACCGAGACCATGAAACGGTCTCTGGATGACAAAAAAATCGGGCACCAGATACGGATATTCCCACTTTGCTTAAGAAGTATAGGGCGAGCCTTGATAACTTAGGTAGCATGAAAAATGAACAGAAAACAATTTTGGTAAAAAATTGTCTGTCTTTGCTTGTGAATGCAGTGTGAGATTTGTAGTTGAGGAATCGCTGTAGTTTGCTGTCTAGATGATGTATTTGTGCTCATGAATGGCCTTGATATGTTGTTTAGGTGGACGATATTTGGATTCTGTGCTGATATAAGATGAGGAGTGTGAACATGTGTAGAGAGAGATTTGAGTTATTAAGATTAAATAGTTACAAGGTAGTATATAGTATATTAGGCATTCAAGTTATTTGCAAGAATAAGCAAAAGAAAGAAGAAGCTCTCTCTTCCCTCTCGTAGTTCCCCCTTGCCTATGTATACCCTCATTTCATCCAACCCGATCCCTATTTCAACCCCTTCATCAAGGAAGATCAAAAACTACCAATGAAAGGAAACAAGGCTTGATTTGAATACACATACACGCCCCCTTCTCCCTTTCCCAAAAAGAGTATTGCAACTTTTGGTCCAAATCCTAAATACTTCATCTTCACACTCGTCATACTCTCATTCATATCGATCTCGCCTCCCTTCCAAAGTTTGCATCAAGAAGTTTCCTCTCCTCCCAAGAAAAGGGAGAAAGTATCATCAAATTAAAATTAGTATTAAAACCCAAGGCTCTCTTTTTTTTTCTCGTTTCCCCTTGTTGTGTTCAAAACAAGATGAACGCCAGTTTCTCCCATGTCTCCAGCCCCCAATATCCGGACAGACTCTCCTTTGTTTGTTCATGTGGGTCTGTCTCCAAGACATAAAGACCCAAAGAAAAGAAGCATGATTCAAAAACTTGCTTCTCACACCGCTATTCCTATAAATTGCATCTGTTTTTGCAAATCCGCTTGCTTTATTTTTTTTGCGTAAATCGTACGTCGATTAGACTAATAGCGCTTTCCAACCCACCCAAAAATAATGTGCACCCCCCTTTTCGTTGACTGTGTTGTCAAGCTTCTTTAATGCTTGGCAGAAGCGGTCTCCTTGTCTTCGTCAGCCTCATAGTGGACCTCGAGAGAAGGGACGGCCATCTTGCCGTTGTGCTTGGTTGTGGGCTTTTCGTCGACATCGTCATCTTCGTCTTCAGATCGGTCATCAGTCGCCTCCTTATCGCGGATGAATCTGAAGGCGATGCGCAGAATGTAGAAGAGCCAAAACAGGTTCAAGGCCTGGAGGGAGGCAAGCAGGGCAGTGGTGATGTACTGGCTGATCCAGCACTTGTACTGCTGAGTCTCCCAGTTGAGCTCAAAGGGACCAACGGTGCGGAACTCGGTGAAGAGGGACCAGATGATCTTGAGGTTGATGAAGTGGCGCATGTAGATCCAAACGACGACAAAGGTGGCAAAGTAAGGAGGAACAATGGGGTGGTCGATGTAGTTGAGAGCCTTGGACGAGGCGAGGAAGAAGTCACTAATGTCATGGGTGATGTAGACGGCGATGCCAATGTAGGTGAAATGGAAGCGGTAGCTCAGGCCAATGAGGGCCAGGCTGACGATGTGGTGACCCACAAGCTCCTTGAAGTCCTTTCGCGGCTTCTCCATTCCCAGGAGGAGGACGATGGCTTGCTGGGCCCAGTAGGCAGCCTGGAAGAGGTAGTAGAACTTGACGACGCCCTCGTGCGAGCGGTGGGGGAAGCCCTCGTACATGCCGCGGGTGTTGAAGTACCAGACGGGCGTGCGGCTCATGACGTACATGCCAGCAGGTCCCAGGACGCCAAAGTAAAGGGCGGTATACATCTGCTCCATGAGACGGGCCTGCTTGCCCTTGCTGAGGCCCGTCATGCGGGCCAATGGGCGCAAGACCTCCTGCATGATGAACTCGCGAGCAAAGGACAGGACGATGGTGTAGAAGGCGACGAACGCAATGTCCCACTTGCCCTTGCCATAGTGGATGGGCTTGAGGGGGTCGTCCTGGGGCATCGGGTACGACAAGAAGAGAAAGTGGTGTAGCGGGTTGGATTCCGACGGGTTGACGGCATAGCCAGTCAGGAAGACGAGCAGCAGGACGGCGGGCAGGACAAAGGTGTGCTTGACCATGGTCTGGCGAGCCTGGGAGAAGAATCCGCGAGTGCGACGGCGCTTGGAAACCTTGGGAGCGCCAGAGGCATCTTCTGAGCCCTCAGACGAGTCGTGCTGTTGATTGTGGCGGTCAGGTCAGCCTGATGAAACGGAAGCCTCGTACAGTGGGAATTCTCAAGTCATCTCATCTCACCTCCGAGTCCTGGGCATTGAGACTGACTCTGCTAGAGGCCAGTGCTGGCGCGCCCGTGTCGCCAGCACGAATCTCGCCTCCAAGGCCGCTGCTCTTACGCCTGCGCCTCGCAACGTTGACGTCAGCACTGTGCAGCTGGTCTGCCGACGTGTTGAGCAGCGGGAAAGGCTCGACCCCCGCCATTGTATACGAGTAGTCGAGCACGAACGGAGTTGGTTGTCTGTCTTATGTCTTGGTTCGAGTTCGACCGCTGGTTTGTCGCCTCGAGAATTGTTCGTCCCAACGCTGTGACTCGGTTGAGCTTCGCGGCGGCTTTGTTTCGTTGGTCGCGAAACGCCGCAAGTTTGCCTCTTGTCACAAGCAAAAGAGGGGACGAAAGGGTCGGACGCTGCACGGCGGAGGAGGAGGATAAAAGGGGACGAAAAGTCGAACCTGAGCAGACGCTGCTACTCCAAGTAGGATCGCTGGCCTCTTATTGTGCACCCCTGTCGTCGCGGGGCGCAAGCGCAATTGATTGGTGGTCTTGGGGTGAGAGACTCGCGTGGGCTTATCCGCTTGTCTCGTCTCACAATTGGGACTAATAAGAGGCTTCGGTCTAATGAGCCGTCAGAGGAGTTACGGGCCAAAAATAGCGGTCTATTTTCTTGGGCATACGAGTAAAGCGACAGCTGCTGTTGGTCCAATTGGCAGATGCAGATGAAGGATATAAAAAAAGGAGAGGGAGGACGCAGGACCGGGACGGCGAGGCCGCGTCGAGTCGAGTCGGGATTCTTGGAGACGCCGAGTGAGATTTGATGGAGACTTCTTTTTCTTTCGATGACGCCGTTGTCGTCTGCTGCCAGGCGGGATCTAGATTAGGGTTCAAATAAAGGGAGAGAAAGCTGGCATTTGGTAGGACAAAGAAGAGTGCAAAGGAGTAAAAGAGGAAAGCGGCAAGGTACAGTAAAAGTGCAGGGCACCTCAGCTACATGGAAAAATTTTGGGCGGAGGCAAACACAGATCAGATCACCCCAACGGAAAAGTAGAGTCTACCGATGCGCGCCGCTGTTGGTGAGGATGCGGCCAGGTAGACGGTACCCAGGGGAGTGCCGAGGCAGGTGCCTTTTTTTTCTATGGGTATCGGGGGGGAATCTGTGCCTGAGCCTTACAGTAGGAGGGGCCTAGGTACCGGCAGACATGTGCATAACCAACAGCAGGGAATTAAGTTGAAGTGCCGGCTCAACTAACCCTGTTGACAGATGCTACCTCGAATTGAGCCTTGTTTGTTTTGTTTGTTTGTATCTCATTGCAGAGGCTTGACATGGCGGAAGGTTCCATTAAGCTTCGTTGATGGCAAAAAGTTAATTTTTTTGACAGCTGCTGGACCCTGAACTATTGATGTAATTCATAGTAATCAGCAGAGTAAAGACAGCATTTGGCTCTGTGATCTTGTCCTTCGTCATGCTCCCTCCCACTTGGTAGCTAATGAGAGACTCCATCCCGTGTCTCTCTGATCAGCTCATTGTATGATTACCGCGGGCTCCAGGTGGTATTAGTGGCAGATGCGCCAAGAAAAGTCCCGAGCTAGTGATACATCCGCTCTGTTTAAACAAGATGTAGGTCCAGTATAACACAGGTATTTGCTTACTGTACTTGTAATTTTACTCCTGATCCCTCAACCAGATACCCAAGTCTACTCATCATCATATAACACATCAATAGCATCCATCAAAATCCTTTTTTGCTGTCCTTTCAACTCTCCCCCCTGACAATCCCGTCCCACTCCCGCCCCATTTGTTTTTCTTTCTTAGTCCCAAATGCCAAATCCCTGCCAAGCCTAGCTCGCTTTTTCCCTACCACGGGATGCAGGGGTCTCCCCTGGCTCGCCCACCCGTGCCTTGTTTTTCCCTTTGTTCCCATATTCTCTTATTTCCTGTTAGCGCACAAAGTAATAACCGACTGTACGATATATCGCTTTTTGGTATCTTATGCAACATAAAATCAGTGGATTCAACGGGAAGCCGGTACGCGTATACCCAGGTATTCCTAAGTGTCGGAACTTTGCAGCGAATCCAGGGTCCGAGACAACTAAAATCACGGCGGAATGGTCGTTGCGAAAGCTCCGTGTGGCGCGAGTAGCTCGTTCCTGAGATGACCCGAATGGTTCCGCTTATGTACTCCGTTGTTGTACTGTATGCTGTATGTAATTCTTGGTTCTTTTTTGACGATGCTGCTTTTGAAGCGGAATACGGAGTACGGAGCCCGTGATTGCGATGAATCCCTGCCTCCCCGGCAAGTGACGTAATGGAGCAATCTGAGGGCGTCTCACTTCACGGCCTGGGGGGAGGTTAAAAATGCTGTGAAATAAGATATGTTGGTTGGCAAACTCCATACTTATCAGTGCCGCTGAATGAAACAATCCATGGATCTTAATTCACGTCCTGGAGGCACGTTAAAAATGCTAAGAAGAGTACAGATATAGTACCTTAAATAAGCTTAAATATCAAGTCATTTATTGTGTTACCATATTTTCATTGCCATCAGATAAACCCTAGCAGTTTGTAGTTCAGTATATATTGTCAATATTGACATAGAGCTTAAATACAATATAGCAACAACTTCACTCTCACAGCTATTCCCCCCATCTACACATAATTGCTCGTAAATAACCACTCTCCTCAGAAAAACCCTCGGGTATCGTCATCGCCATATCTCCATCCCTCAACATTTTTATATACTGTACTCATACACCTCCCCCCAAAACAGTAGAAAGGGACTCAAACACCGCATATACATAAATAGAAATTCGTGATCCCAAAAAACGCCTCGCTCAAAGACAAGATTCCTTCATTACACGCTTCGTAACGGTAAAACACACAAACACCACGAAGAAAAAGAGAAGAGAGAGAACCCTAGAACTCTATGAGGCACCGGGTCCGCCAGGCGGTATCGTGCGTCCGTCATCTTGCCCAGTATCTGGTTCAGATTCTCGTTCTCGTTCTCGATCCCGCTCGTGTCCATGTGCATGCTCGTGCTCCTGCGAAATCACAGACGAAGTTTCCGTTACAGTATCGTCATACGAGTAATCGTCGTCGTCATAGAGATGTCGATTGCGCACCCCCGGCCACAGCGGCGGATTATTTGGCGGTATGGGCCTCTCGTGCGCTGAAGCCGTCGTTCTCGAGTACGCGTTGGGCGCCATGTTATTCCGGCCCCTGACTTCGTACACCTCCTCGGAAGAGCTACTACTGCTGGATCCCCGCGCTCGCCGTATGGCCGATGCCGCCGAGCTGCTTAGTTCCTCGCCTTCTTCCTCTAGAACTTGCTGCAGCGCCGCGCCTCGTCGAGCTGGCGCCGGTATCACCGTTACGGGGAGGTTGTCCGTGTCCGTCGTGGGCCGGAACCTTTCTCGAATCCTGTCAGCTTGGCTCACGGCAAACTCTTCCAGCCTGCTCCGGATATCCCATCGGTTGGTATCGATTCGGGCTCTTGTCGTAAAGGTTGACCGGGCATCTGATAGTCCTCTAGGCGATTGCAGTGGCGAAGGAACTTGGCTCCCGTTTCCACGACGCAGCAACGACTGCCAACGACCGCCGCCCGAGCTAGAATTCGCCTCTAAATCCATCGACCTCTCCGGCTCCCGTATCGCAATGTGAACGGATGGAGAGTCCCCTGGAGAGATGGATGTAGGCGACTGGCTTGTCGAAACCCCATCGTCCACAGCAGGATGGCGACTCTGGGGGTGATTTTCGGGCCTCGAAAATTCCGTCGTGCGTCGAATCTGAGTCGCTCTCGCCAGATCGGCTGCTCTCGCCAGGGCATCGGAGCCTCCCTGGTATCTCACGGCGTAAACGGTGCTGCTGGCGGCACTGGTGGTGTCTGTTCTGCTGGCTTGTGTTACGGCTGGGGCAGGTCGCGTGAGCCACACTGGCGGTCTCAAGATGTGTCCTGATGTCCTCTCTCCCGCTGTCCCGCCGCCAGTTTCGTCGTCATCGCGGCCGTGTCCATTGCCGCGCTCTCTTTCACGATTTCGGCCGCTCATAACTGGTACACCGGGCCAGCCGTTGCCTTCTCGAGGTCTTTGCTCCCTCTCCGTAACCATCACTCCTCTGCCATCACCTCCACCACCTTCCACCTTGTATCCCTTTCGCTTTCGTGACCAAGGGAGTTCTGCTGCGTTTACTTCTAGCGTGTCGTCTCCATCAAACACCTCCCTTCCAAGTATTCCGTCCTTTTTCTCTTCACGCTCCAGTGCTTCAATTCGTTCCACCCACTCCCACACCACCACACTGGCTGCCGCCGCACCAACCCACCGCACATAATCACCCCAGCCAGTAAACTCTGGCTTCGAAATATCGAGTATAAAAAAGACAACTGGTATTAAGATGGCGCCCAGAGAAATGCTGGCTACCAAAACCATGTTCTTCATCAGGGGATGATAGAAGGCATATCTTTTCTTCATAATTGCGTAGTAAACAACCCACGCGGCGTATAGCACCCCCAGCGCCAGCTGGAATAGGTAACTCAGCGCTGGGATGGGATGAGCAAAACTCTTGGGCATGGAATTCCCAATGCTGTCCGGATCAGAGTACAGAAAGCTGTTGAGGGCGCTAAAGATGACATCGAGGCTGATGAGAAAGAAAGCAGCCCACATGATGATGATTTTCTCGCGATGGCGCGGAAACAGGCGGATCAGCGTCTGCGCCTGGGCGAGCCAGAGAAACGTGTCGGACACGATACGGATGGCCTTGAGCTCGGTGCTCCCCATGACCTCGTTCTGAAGTACCTTTGCGTTCTGCACTCCCCATATATACTGGATTTTTGCGATTCGGAATGTGTCCGCCGTGGCAATCGTGAGAGATATCGCGACCGTCAAGGCGGCTAGTTTCTGTAGCCACGGCCGCCCACCAATGTTCACACCTCCCGAGGAGCTGTTGGTGAAGCTGTTGGGGCGACCAAGATAGACAACGCCGCTGTCGAAAAAGGACCGTGGCGTGATAAAAAGCATAATAACGAGCATGTAGGCGGTAACGGTGGTAGCCGCCAGGGCGTAGCAGATGGGAAAGCTCGAGGCGTAAAAGGGGTCTCGAAAGTCGGAAAAGTGCGGGCTGTCGTCCGGATCGCCATCGCCCAGGTCCTGCAGGTCTAGACTCGAGCCTCCGCTGCTGGTGGTCTCCGGGTCGCTGATGGCGACAGAGACGCTCGGGATCGTGGCCGTCGGGCAGGGCGCCTGGAACAGGGCGTCGTTGTCCAGCGTCAGGATGGCGTCGTCCGACTGGCCGTCCAGTGAGAGGATGCCGTTGGCCGGCAGCCACGTGCTGGTGCACAGCGCCATGGACGCCTCCATCGACGACGTAGCCGCGAGGGCCACGTTGGCCATGGCCGTTATCGACATGGCCGCTATTGTGGGATCGGAGTCGGATCGAAACGGGATATCAAAAAGCGAGAAAGACGTAAGCGATATCAATAGAGTCAGCCGGCAAGACGGCGACGACAAGGGAGGAGGTGACCAGTCGGCTGTCCTATCGCAGGTGCGCCATGGAAGATGCTTGTGGACGTGATATCGAAGCAGGTCCCGGTAATGCTTATTTCTCCTTTTCCGACTGCTTTGATGGGACCAAGGCGGAGCAAAACTCCAGGTAGCTTCGCAAAATCCAAGACACGCTGACGAGATGGTAAGTCGACTCGCGAATCGAACGGACAGGCGGAGTCAGCGGCACCGCTCTGAGAGATCTCTGGAGGAAGCCGAAAATCGAATCGCAGCAGTCAATATTCAGTCGACGTCGGGTTCAGAGTGGCGTGAACAATTCGAGTGTCATATCAATCAGTGGCGGCTGTCAAAAATAGACTTCGTAACAATGATTCGATCGCGAAAAAAAAAGCCCTTTGTTTCAGCCCCGGGCTTCCGCGTGCGCTCAAAATCAGGATTCTCGCAAAAAGCAGAGAAACGTCGTCTCGTTCAGTAGTTGAGTACTCGTCAAGGCTGAAGCGGTAGATATCGGCGATCGATCTGGCAACGTCGAGACGGAGCGAATGTCTTTGGAGGGGCCCAGAGAGAGGAGTTGGTGTTGTTCTTCCCCCGGGGACCCTTTTCGAGGAGCTGGATCTCGAGTGCTGGCAATTTGCACTGTATTGGTGGCGGTACAACGTGGTGCGGCGCCTGTCCTGGGAGCGGGGATGGGGCACTGCAAAGGGCCTGGGCCAATGGGCTTCGGCGGTGGCTCAGGGTGCGGCACACAGTACAGTGTGTGCACAGTGATACTGTGCCGTAATGCGTCGTATGAACATTTGTCAGAGATGGCTTCGCGTCAATTCGCTATTACTCCTCCATTTCTTAGCATCAAATACAGTATATGCTATTGACTCCATGCATAGATAGATGCAGATATAGCTGCAGATGCAGATACCAATGCTCAACCTCCTACATGCATCAAACCCATCCAACAGCCAAAAAGCATCTGAACACCCAATCGGCCACAGACTTTCGCCCTCCCACGTGTCTCGGCGAACCGTCCCAGACAACAAAAGAGGCAAGTCGGCATAAGCCCCCCGAGCGAACTTTTGTTGCACTCTTGTTGTGGAGCTCCATCGAAAAAATAAAGTAGCACAATAAGTTTATCTCAGCCCCCGGCCAGTTACATCCCAGGTTGGAAAGCAACAACAACAACAACAACAAGCATTGATGAGGCATGAACCCATCCCACCCAAAGACAGCAGCCAAGAGGCCCTACTAAGGTGCTTGCATGCATAATTCCAGAACCCAAGAAATCTTCAGCGACCCCTTAAAATGGAAGATCCAGAAGCGAATGGCGAAAAAGGCGACCCATTTGCGTCTTGCCAATGCCCAGGCGCCGTCTTCTTGGCAAAGCTTGTCTCCGCTATCCCGCAGTCTTGGCATTGCTCTATCCTCACAAAAGTCTCGTGTGTCTTCCTTTGGCTCACGGTACATCTCTATTTACCACCTTCTAGAAACCCGGGAGCCGATGCTACCTTACCTTAGCACGTACAGGACAGTAATAGGCTTAATGAGGAGATACCGTACCGTACCCTTCGCAGCAGCTTTCCTGGGGCGGAATACATTAATAGACGCCGAGCCAGCCATTCAGTAGAAATCTCTCCTCCATGTATTGCTATTGGTATCAACCCTCATCAAGCTAGAATACATTCTCGTCGAAAACTCGAATTCGACCTCTTCTTGACGCCTCATGATGCTGTGTTATAATTACAGTTCGCTGTTATACTCCTTTTGAAAAGCCTCCGCAAGCCGATCCCCGGCCAGGCAGATGCATAATAACCTCTTTATCACGTTCCTCAACCCAATGTCCCCTCCTTTTTTCCCATCCTGTTTTTGGTTCTTCTGTCTTGATATTCGTAACAACGTTTAGCTATATGTATATAAGTGGTGTGTGTTTTTTGGTCTTAGTCTTCGTCTTCGTCCTCCTCGATTCCGCGGTACTTCATTTCCAGCACCCATTTACCGTCAAACTCGATGCCTCTCCGTATCTTGGTGCCAGCTTTTCTCCAGATTGCACTGCCCAGGCCCAAATCAACAATGAACAGACGCCATTCATCTTCTTGCGCAATGCTTGTTGATAGGGAGGGATCATCGTGGAGAGGGGGTGTGACGACTTCTAGGAGCCCTTTCTTGGGTGCTCCTATAGCGACAACGTAGCGTGGTTTGACGAACAAGTGGCCTCCGTCGATGATGGCAACCTTGCCGCTTGTCGGATCAATCCCCGAAGGAACATCGACCGCCAGCACAAAGGCCTCGTTCCGGTTTGCCCATTCCATCAGCTCGTACACTGACGCTTGATCACCCACTCTCAGCTCTTCAAACGACATGGTAAGACCCAGCAACGCATCGATGATGAGGGAGATGGATAGGCCGTTGGGGGCTGCTGAACCTTTTCGAAGATACTCGAAAAAGTCGTGCTTGCTCAGTACCTTGCCTCCAAAGTTTCTGTAGAGCTGAATCTGCCGCCTCAAATCCTCCAGCAGGTCGCGCTCACGCTCGATGCCGACCAGACACACAACCACGTCAAAGTTCTTGTTTCGTAGGTGACGGCCAGCGGCCAGCGCGCGGATGCCTGACTTGTTGTTACCGGCAAGAATCACAATCGTAGATGAGCGCACGGTGGCCTCGCTTGACGCTCCAGCCACGACCATCTCGAACCGAACCTTCATAGCCGGATCCGACAGCGCGGTAACTGCCACCTCGGCGATGCCCCTGCCCGCATTTTCCGCCATCAGGGTCTCGCTAAATCCAATCTCGTTGGCGGCAATGTTCTCAATATTGAGCATCTGAAGCGTGGATATCGTTTCCACTCGGCGGTTTGAAGGAATGAGGTAGAGACCGGGCTGGTGCTGTTGTTGTTCGTAGTCGGTGCTGCGATGCCCCGTCGTGGGGCTTGAGCGGCGAGATGCCTGATATCGTAGGCTGGAGTTGACCCTACTAAGGGGCTGTGATCCAACCGGAGCAGCAGTGCTCGCCTTGCGTGACTGTGAACGCCGACCTCCAGTCTTGCTGTCGGGCCGCTTGCCAGTCTGGCCGCCATTCTTCGGCTCACGACCGCTTAGTCTCTCTGATCCGTTAGCCCCAACATCCGCCTCGCTGTTCCAGTAGTCGGCATTTGGCGCCGGCGAGGTCGAAGGCATGTCCAGGACATTCTCAGAGTAGTGCAGGTTTTTGCCCCCAGCCGTTCCGGGCTTAGGCCGGCGGTTGTGTGCTACAAGGCGGCTCGCATCGTCAACCTGATCTTCTTTTCTCATCTGATCAAAGATCTTGTGCTTGTCAAACTTGGCCAGGTTGTTTTCGAAGTCGAACTCTCCCATCTCCTCGGTGACATCTTCAGATGCCCATCCATTGTCCTTGAGATTCTTGACGCCCTTGCCATTTCGCTTGAGGGAGCTAAAGGGCTGGAAAGAGGCGGTGCTCTGTAAGATAGGGGTCTGCCGCCAGCCCTTTCCATGTCCTTGGGTTTGAATGGGTACCTGCGCCTCGCCTAGATGCTCCTTATGGGCCTTGGGATGGCGCCGTGCCTTCTTCTTCTGTTGCTGTTGTGCGGAACCTGATACCTCCTTGGAGGGTCGAGATTTACTAATGGACACATCCTTGGGGAGGATGACTACTGGATCTATCTTCAAATCCTTAACCGACGCCACAATAGTATTCTCATCATCGCCCGAGTCGAGCGAGGGCCGCCCCACGTGTATACCATACAGGACTCCCGGCAGCGCCGTTGCGTCGGTCTCATCGCCTTGCTTTTCAGGTGGGTTCTTTTGACTGCTCAAGGTATTCGACTTGGGCCGCCTGCCTAGACTCAGAATAGCTGGGTCAACAAAGGCGGGCTGGGTTGGCTGCGCGGGTGGCTGCACCAGCGGTTTACTGGGTGACTGTTGGGTCGGATATTTTGGGACTGGCGGCTTCGAATCCGGTCCATCGCAACCAATTTCTTCGAGATCGGCAATGTTGGAGGCGTCGATTCGAATGTGAGGAACCCACTCGCGCGTCGCATCGATGAATACTGTGTCGGTGGGTTAGTCTTTGTGCACACTAGATGTCGTGGCTTCGGGGCGTAAAGTAAGAAAGCAAATAACACAAAGTAAAATGTAATGGGAACGCGCTTACCGTTTGTCAGGGTGAGGCTGCTCCCTGCCTGCACATCGCTCACCGTGCCCGTGAGCATATACTCGGCAGGATCCCTCAGCACCACCCGCATCTGCAGGCCCGTGAACTGGCTCGCCATGTTGAGATGCAAGTCAGCCTGGCAGCTGCTGGTCCAATCCCTCGTAGCTCGGCTATGTCGTCTCCCTGATGGTCAGAAAGAACAAAGGGAGTGGTAATCTCCGTCGTTTGTGGCCTTTACGCCGTCATCTAGGAACAAACCACTACCCTGGCAAGCCCTCACAACAAAGGCTTCCTCTGGGAAGTAAAGTCGAGATGATTGCAGAGTGAAGGTCCCAATGGAGATGGATTCCGGCCTGCTGTAATCGGCCAGAAGGAATCCCAGACGACGGAGGCGCGGTGGGCGCTCGATCGGCGGTATCTTGTCACGAAGAGCAGCGCAGGTGGAGGACAGCTTCCGAAGAGATGCAACGACGTCAGGAGGAATTTGGGACACGCGCGCAGTCGGAACGAGTCGTGAAGAGGGCGAGCGCAGTCGCCGTGGCCGTGGGGACAATTCGAACAGCGGCAAAGGGGAATCTCAAAGGGCGTCCTCTATGGTGCTGCCTCTCCTCCGCCGGTTCGGTAGAGAGAACGTGGAAAAAGTGCGTGTGAAAGAGAGGATGAAGACGATAAATTTTGGTGGACGATATGGATTGCTGGCTGGCAACTTTGGCGGGCGGAAAGAAAGCAGTTTGGGATGTGGCTGCGCTAGGCTCAAACGGGTTGCCGAGCAGAGCCCTTCGCGTCTGGATATGGATGGATTATGCTTAGGTAGGCCAAACGGCGCTGTGTGGGAGCCCTGTAGCAGCTTGGAGGAGCCTGTAAGAAGCCCCCTGCAGCAACGGGCAATCGCGCTGTGGTAACATAGTCAGCGCCTCAACTGGATCTTACTTGCCCAGCCAGCCACTAAACCAGTGCGGGCACCTGCAGGCACATCCCTAGCCGCTGTCACACTCCAGTCCAATTCTGGTGTTCCAATGACTGTTCCAGATGCCATCATATGGATCAGATTGCCCTCTGCAGTAATAAGCTCGAGCTCTCTTACTAAGTCTAGGTTGACCGAATGTTACCACACCCCACGAGGATGCTATCTGGCATAATACCCCAGAATATTCCCGGGATAGCTATGTCTCTTTTGCAGAAGAGCCCCCCGACCGACTGCGTTTCTGGTTTATTTATTTTATACGATTGATTCCATTTTAGGGTGAACAGAAAATGGTAAGAGAACAAAATAAGCAGCACGAGCAAAAGATGGCCACATCGGGTCTTCCGTGTAGGTATTCACTGCATCCTTCCCCTGTGCTGTCTGTCATCCTATCACTTCGTGGGGTCTATGCGGGATTCACTCCCAGCATCATTTCTTACTCCAGTGTAATACGACTCCGTATCCAGACACAACACGACTAAGTCGCTGACTGATTCATATTCCCCTGTCTCTCAACAGTTTTTTTATGGATCAAGTGGATGTTTTTGGTCTCTGACAACGTGCCCCCCCGGAGTTTCCGTCCGTCCGCACCCAATCGCCCCCAAGCACCTGCAGGCTTGTCTAAGACTTTTCTGCACCTGACAGCAACTCTCTTGGGAGCAATAGGCTTGAGTCTTGGATGTTGACAACTTTATATTAAGTTGAGACCTTTGTCTTTCACTGGGCTGGTCTAGAACCCCTTAAAATTGAGTCTGGTGATGACGCCACATCGCAACTATCCCTCACTCCCGTATCTAGATATTCATGAAAGGGGGAATCATATAGTAAGAATGATGAAATGATAATACAAATACTTTCATAGATGACACTGATCTACGGTTTCGACATGACAAAACAAGGGGAGTCTCGCTAATATGCCATTGCGCGCTCTTCTTCCGAGTCCAGGTCAACAACCTCTCGAACCTGAGTATTTACAACGCCCTTCCGATTTGTGATAAAATCCGCAATCGAGTTTGGCCTCTTCGCCGCTGCTTCCTCGGCGCTGTAGAGCTGCCGATAGAACGTAATGACGCGCGGATGGGCCATGACCTTATTCTTGTCAAAGCCCAAGACTCGCAGCCCCTCCTGGCTGGTGGCACGGCTGAGTGCGACATAAGCTTGTCCTTTTTCAAACACCCGTCCCAGATTGACCGTTACTCTCTCCAGAGTCTGGCCTTGGGCCTTGTGGATGGATAGCGCCCACGCAAGAATCAAGGGAAGTTGGACTCTCTTGGCTTGAACCTCTCCGTTGGGAAGCTCCACCTTCCACTCCTCGGGCTGGCAAAGGATTACTCGCGCCACTCCATCTGTGGAAATGAAGCGCACAACAGGGTACTTCATGCCTGACCCGTCTGGGTCAGGTTCGCGGCTAAAGGCCTTCAGCTTCCTGCGTGCCTTTGCCATGGCGTCGTCCATAAACGGATCGTAGTCGTCCATGTTGGTCATGTCAAATGTCCTCTCGTCAGAGAAGGCGATGACTCTGCCAAGCGACCCATTCACCAGGGACCCATCCAAGTTCTTGATAAGCATGACTTGGGAATCCATCTTGAGCTCGATGGATTTCGGTGCCATCATGTTTGCCAGTAGCTTGTCTCGGATGTTGACATCTCCTGTGTCTATTGCATCATATCGAGTTGGTGCTCCAGGCAAGTCTCTCAACCTTCTCTCGTTGGACCCATCCACCTGTGCTCGCGTAGGGAAGAGCTCGGCCGACTCCACGCCATCGTTGAACTCGAGTGGCCTTGCAAGCTTCTTGAAAGTGTCTACTGTGTCTTGGGTGATTTGACCCAGTCGCATCTCGTTCAGCATGGCAGCGAATTTGGGGTCGCGCTGACGGAAAACCTGTGTAAGGCCAATCGTGTGGTCTATTGATGTGCTCCAAGTAGCAGCATCAAAGGCAAATTTGGCTTCACGCTTCTTGTCCCCATCAGGAACCGGCGGGAGCTGAAAGAAATCACCTGTGATGATGAGTTGAATGCCGCCCCAAGGTCGGCCGTTGTTGCGAACGGTTCTTCCGATCTGTGACAGTTTGTCAAACAAATCTCCATCCACCATGGATATCTCGTCAATGATGAGACATTTGGTGCGAAGCCATCGGTTTTTGGCTTTAGGGTTCCTTCTAACTTTGCGGACAAGAGTAGCTGCGTCTTCCTTTCCAAGGCCAATACCTATCCCCAAAAGATTAGTTACGTTTGTGTCTCTGAGTAAACATCAACCGACGGGCGTTAGGCCTGTGGCAGTGTCAATGTATGGCCTACCCGAGAAACTGTGAAGCGTAATCCCCCCAATGTTACACGCCGCAAGACCAGTCGAGGCTGTCACAGCCACCCGCTCGCGATCTCGAGCATACTTGGTTCTGAGCTGGTTGATGATGGCCCTCATTAAGACGGATTTTCCAGTTCCTGCTGGGCCTGTGAAAAACACACTTTTCCCCTGGTTCACTACAAGGTCGAGCACATGCTCCTGTTCCTTACTCAGATGGATGGCATCGCCTTTGGCCCCATCGTGGGATTTACCAAATTGGGGCGGTTGTTCGTCTAGCCCTTGAGATTCTGACCGGGTTGCCTGTTGAATCTTGAACTGTTTCTTTTGCTCGTTAATGGCACTGACGGGAGCGTCCCACATGCGTGGTGGCTTTGTAGGCGGGGCAATCGCAGCAACCGGAGCATCCTGGCTTTGGCTGTCGCTGGATTCTGAGCGGAAGCTTGCCGGCAACACTCGCTTTTTCTTTGGTGCGGGCAATCCCGTCATCTCACTCTCTCCAGATGAATCACGCTTCAAAGAAGCAGCTGTCTTTTGAGGTTGAGGTGGGAAGTAATGTGATGTGGGAGAAGAGGACCAGTCTAGTGGTTGAGTCGCTGGCGGGAATGCAGCAGAAGACGGAGGGAGGATATCTTCTTCTATCGGCTTTGGCTTTGGGTCGGGGAGAATGGGAACCCCAGAGGGGGGCTTGAAATCAAGATCGAGGTCTGCATCGTCGCTGAAATCATCTTCTTCAAAATAAACTTCTTGAATCTTTGCTTTTGTCTTTGTGTCGGGCCCAGTAAGGTCAACGACATCGACGTCCTTGAACGAATCCGAATTGGTGTAGAGAGTCGCCAGCGATCCCGTAGCGGTGCTGCTTGAGGTTGTCATGGACCGTTGCTGTTGAATGAGGCCCGATGATCGGTCCTGCAGAGGTTTCGAAAACGGGGCTGTCCTCGCCGACGAAGCAGAGGCAGAAACGCTGTTAGCATTGGCCACGGGCTTCTTGAGCTGATCCCGAATGTCGGTCACGGGAGCCGCAGGGCTGCTGGACGGGAACAGCTGCTTGGCTAGGGCATTGCGACCGGGGGGTTCATTGGCCTTGAAGGTCTTGTGAGCCTTTGCAAACATCGGGTCGAAAGACGGGCGAGTCGAGTGGACATGGGCAATGTGCGCTGCCCTTTGAAGGCTCCGCGAGGTCGGCGAGGGTCGGACAGCGAGGTTGAAGATGAAGGTCATATACAGGCGCCGGGGGGGAGGCAAGGCCTGGAAGAATAGCAGTATCAAACCAATACCACCATCAATCAGTTACTGCCTGGTACTTGTCAGATCGAGATGCTGCTAGTGCATATTGATGAAGGCGCGTCTAGGGCCTGTCCTGTGCAATCAATCAACGCGCTGGGCGGATCGCGTATCCATGCAAGCCTTCGTTTATTTTGTTTGTACACGACATGCTTAGTCATCCGCGATTGACCACTTTACACGCTGCACGCTCTTAAGCATCTGTTGCTACATATGTACACTTACCATTGACGATAAGCCTTCTAAGGAAATAGAGCAATAAGGGGAATGAATGGTCAAAATGGTATTTTGTCAACGGGCCATCGAGGAACATATTCTGTGTAACATACGGTTGAGGGGTTAGACGGTACCTGGCTAATAGCGATATGTGTGTGTGTGTGCTAGTCCATACAAGCTCTGACGATAAGCGTGCAGTTGCATCATGCCCATACCTAACCTACAGCGTCGAACTTTGGGGCAACAAGTCAAGAGAGTGGCTATCCAGAATTCCAACATGAACAGTAATTTTGGGAAATTGATAGATAACTGCTTGTATGTATTTAAAAGCCATGTAGATTTACTTGATTACTAGAAGAGGATGGTGTTGATAGAGACGTCAGTTTCTATATATAGGGAGCAACAATGGGTAGGCACATGTAAGTAGCCTAAGTACTTGGAGAGAAGAAACAAAATGATATCTTAGGATGACAGATCCAAGTTACTATAATACAAGACATTGCAAGGCAATAATTCACATTTTATTGATTTCAAGAGCTGAAAAGCTTATTATATCTTTAATTCAGTCATACTGCCAGTTTGGCTGTCAAACAAAAGCTACGCATTAAGCTGTTCAGTGTGAAAAACGAATCAGAACAAATGTTACACATCAAATTAGGTACAAGAAAATCATTCTTCACCTCTCATATCCTGCATAAGTTGATACCCTCCTTTGGCTCTCCCCATACCGCAGCGGACCGCTGCTCCCCAGATCCCACGCATCTTGATCTGTACGCTTCCTGTCTGCCATATATCTTTGAGCATCTTGCCTTCTCCACGGACCGCGACTCGATCCAGGTACCATAATTTCATCATCAGAATCATCACGGTATCGTCTTGCTGGCTCCGGGCGACTTCGGGGTTCATCTGCTAATGATGTCCGGCTGAATCTCTCCCCCAATCGATCCATGTCTTGATTGCTCAGAGAGTATCGTGCTGCGTGATGAGGAAGCGACCTCTGACTTTCTGGATGATCATGTACAATTCGCGGCTGGCGTGATGAGTTCATGTTCCCCGTAGGCATGGATCTTGCCATCGCAGGTGCATCCATGACCCCTTCGCGGTACGCTCTCTGTTCAACGCGCCTCGGAATCTCTGCATCTGGCACTGCCTTGACAGGATCAGGCGCTGGAGGAGGAATGCCAACGAACCTGTCGGCTGGTCTTTGACGGCGGGCCACTTCCAGCGCAACGGATTCGCCTCCATTCTGATGCTGGCGGTACCTGCTTCGGCCTCTTTGCCCTTCATGTTGAGGAGGGCTGTGGCCAACAGACGAGCTTGGTGTCAGGATGTTATCGTCAGAGTCTTCGCTGGAGAGAGAGTCGAAGGAGGTGACGGAGCTTCTGGAGTTGTGCGACTCTGCTGTAGCCTGGCGCTCCATTCTCGGTGCGTTTGATTGGATCCTGCGGTTCTGGGCTTCGATTGCCTGAGAGAGATTGCTTCGTGAAGAGATTGATGGAGGGGGAATCCGGGCCGGCAGTGATGCCAATGCTGGCTGAGATGGAGGAGGCGGTGGAGGAGCTGATCCATTGAGACGAGTGGTCATAATGTTTGAGGGCTGGTTCAATGGGAAACGACATCGAACCTGAGGATCAAACACAGGCTGGTGAGTCTGAAAGTGTGGTAGAGAACGGGCAGTGTTATTCTGAACAGGCTGTGGGCGAGGTGGCTGACCCGGGATCACCATGGGCAGACGCTCATTGAGCGGCAGACTTCTGCTTCCATGTTCTTGTCTCTGGGCCCTCAACATCTTCAAACAGTTTTCATTGCGCCCCGGCTCCCTCTTGAAGTATGCCGTCACCGATACTCGCTCTCTCTTAGGCTTTGATCTTGACGGTGACCTTTTGGACTTATGCTTCTCTTTGCTCTTCTTCTTATCCTTGCTTCTTCTGTCATGCTTCCTATCATGGCCTCTGGTTTCGACTCTCTTATACTTCCAATCCAGCTGAGCGAGCGAGTAGACGAAGCGAGGGTCCGATTCCATATTAACCAGCTTATTCCACGCATGCTCCAGCTGCCGCTGGATTGCCGATGAAAGCTCATTCTTCTTGTCCGTCACAGAGCCGGTTTCCTTATTCAGCTCGCGGACTTTGTGTCTCGCCTCTTCCTGAGAGATGTCTCTTCGTACCGTGTGTGTTGCCTTGTCCCAAGTTGGACGCATGGGGTTGCCTTCATCATCGAGGTCGTATGGATTGGCCAATCTCTCCATACGGACGACTATGAAAGAGGAGAGGCATTTGCGGGCTTCTGATTCGGTGATGTTCTCGTCGCGGATATCGATTATGTCGATATTTCGCCGCGGCTGAGACTCAGACATTGGCTGATGTGCGGCGCGCGCATTGTGTGTTGCGATGGGAGGTATATGTGAGCTATAGGATAATGAAGGACGAGGCTGCATCATGGACTGTCTTGGAGGAGACATTTGTGCAAGGCCTCGATCTCCTATTTGGGAGGATTGCTGTGGCTCCGGACGGCGAGGCTGTCCAGCTCTGCGATTGCTGCTGAGCTGAACAACACCCTCCGGCAAGCCTGAAATCATATTGAGACGGGGTTTTAAAAGATGACTTGACTAGTAGAACTTGAATGATGGTTTGATGATGATAATGATGGAAGAGAGTTGAAGCCAGGCAAGGCAGATGGACATTGAAGACACACCCCGATTTATATATGCGGAGCTATCTCTACGTCTACCTGCGTCTACGTCTACATCTCAATGCTAGAAGTGGCAGAATCAGCTAATAAAAAAGTGAGGCGGAACACAACATGCGAATCTGCGAGATGGGTTGACCGAGCATGAATACAGACGTGTGGTGTGTAGCAACTCTGCGGACAGGATAGTGAGGCGAAAGCTGCCAGCTGCCAGCTGTTCTTGTCGTGAATTGGTGTGCATACTTGTATGCATACATGTACAATACAGGAATGTTACATTCGGTACTCAGATAGTACCTGTTGGTTGGTTTCGGTGAGCTGGATGGATTTTGGTTCGGAATCCTCCGTGCGGGGGATGTTGTGCATAACAAGTCTAAGTATTGCAGCTGTCATAGTGCAGCTGTGTCCTAACCTCATCTGGGCCCTTGAAAGTAATCGTATCAGCCTCACCAAGATGAAACACGGAGGTTCTCCTCATGGAGACCGCGTTTTTCTTTTCTCTTGGTCGATACTAGATCACGTAAGTAATTCTGGTGTAAGTGTTGCAGCACCCTTTTGTCCGAGGGGAAACATGTGAAAGTAGCACTTCCGCCTCACATTCTGCGAGATATCATCATCGAAACATCTGAATATGCAGGGATCCCTGCATCAACAGTGTACAGTAGTAATTACGCCTTACCTTTCCTCCCCCTCCACTAGTTCGACACACCGCATTAGATATGGACCACCTTTGATCTGTTCAGCTCCAACGAGGCAACTAGCCGCCTCACCGTTCGATCGAAAACGGGATGCCGATTGTTTGCGCCGTAAATGCCGTGGGTCGAGAATGTCCTGCACGCATGTGAAGCCTCACTTTTTCGACACGCCGCGTAGTTCCTGAAACACCAACCCTACGTGTAAGAGGGCGAACGCGTCCCTGTTTCTAAATGGGTTTCCCATTCAATCCCAGATGTCCAATCTCACCGTTTGCAGCACAGTGAGACTAGGTACCTATATCCAATAACAAGAATTGGTAGCACATCTGTGCTCTGTGTAGCTTCAAAGTCTTAGCCGGAACATAAGATTTTTCCCGCCGTGTTACACTGAGGAGAAACTCGGTACTCTGTACAACCATCTACATGGACTTGACAGCCCCGAAACCAGGCATCCTCGTGCCACGCTGGCCGTCGGAATCGCCAGTGGGAGCTGATTAGAACAAGGACGCGACGATCGGGTTCGAATGGAGGCTCGAGTGTAGTGACTCAGTGGGTTGATCCCGCAAGCCTCTTTGACGTGGCAGTTTGTGGATGGGTGATGCACTGGCAAACAAAACGTAACAAGGCGCTTTGCTTTTGGGTTGCCTCTTTTCACTCGACTTTGTCGGCCTATTCGTTCCATCTGCTATAATCAACTCCAAATGGCACGGTCTGACAAATAGTATAGAGCAACTGAGGAGATCACCTTGCCCAAACTTCACCGCTAGATGGTCAACTTGCACACTCTCAGATGCTGCACTATGAGTCTCATCGACGTTGCGGTGTGAGGGATTCTCCCATGACACTGAAAATCACCAATCAGTCGTAGAAAGATGCAATCCTTCTCAAACGCTTGTCTTCCCGATAGCAGACCGATTTGTAATAGAGCATCCAATCTCTCTACTTCAGTGTACAACGTAAATCGGGCAAAAGGAGCAAGTAAAATAGGGACAATAAACGTAGCAGGGACCAAAGCGCGCGGTCATCATGGGATCGTGGAATTCATGTAGCTACATGCTTTCTGCCTGCTAAATCCAAGTTGTTCGGGTGACTCTCTAACACGCCTCATGTACCGTTTGGCCCGCCACGCCTTCTATCAGTGCCAAAGCAAACGAATATAAGCAAATGTGTGTATCAAACATCCAACTACAGCCCCTTATGCCAAATATGTGTAAGAGTTTTCCTCTCTCTCAAGATAATCCTTCTCGATCAGGCTATTGCAGAAGTTAGCTTATCTGGTCGTCACTCTCGGAGAATTTTAATATGCTTACCTCTCGATTTCCTTCTTGATGGCGGCCGGCTCAACACTGCCTCTCTTCTTGGTCAAGTTGATGACTTCAGCCACCAGTTCCGCGTGACCCATAGTCTTACGGCTCTTCATGATGCGCACAATGGCAGCCTGGGTTTCAAACCGCCTATCTTGCGCAATCTTTTCGTGTGTAGCCTTGTTTTCTTCCTTGGTCTCCTTCAACTGGATCTGGTTGATCTTGACACGATATTTGGGGTCTGTAAAAGCCTTGTTAAAAGTGAATGTGTCCGTCGGATTCACATCGCGCCCCTTAGGATGCTTTGTCAACACACGCGCCTTTCCACAGGCCAATGATTGAAGCGTTCGGTTCAAATCACCGCCTTGGAGGCCCGTGGCGGCTGAGATCTGCTCATATGCCAAGAACCCATCTCCAGTGACGTCGTTGAAGAGCAGGAGTACGGCGGCCTGGAACGCCGAGACGAGGAGCTCCTTTGTTCCTTTGGGAAAGGTTGCCTTGATGGCACAGTGCGCCAGAGAGTGCTTCCATGTCAAGACTCGGCCAGTGTGCTTGCTCTTGTAGTGTCTATCAAACTGGTCGATGCGTTTGGCAACCTCCTCGGGCACATTGAGCCTTACATCGGGATACGTTGGCCAGGCGGCAGCAGACAGGATCATAACCTGCAGGTCCACCTTGCCAACGCGGTCGGGGCTGCCCTGGCACCACTCCTTGTAGGCCTCCATCTCATCCCTAGCGAGCTCCTGATCTTTAAACATTTGCTCTAGATTATGTGTAAAGTTTGAGCCGCACTCGCCTCTCAGCTTGGTGAGCATGTTGCGTTCGGCATCTTGACTAGCGCTACGGCCCATGAGAAGGCGGCGAGCCAAGTCTTTCTTGTAAAAGGCCTCAAAGGCATCCTTGCCTTCTATGAATCGGAACAGCTCGAGAGCCTGGTCCAACTGCCTGTCCAGCTCAGCATCTTCGTCAGCGCTACTAGCATGACCTGCCTTCTCTGCTGCAGCTCGATCTTTGACATCGGAAAGAAGTTCCTTCGGGAGGGCTCTGATACCACCACGAAGCAGCATGTCAATGTGCTTTGCAGTCATCTCGCCTATCTTGGACGTGCCCGATGGCCAGCAGTCGGCAATCTTCCGGTCATTCATAAAATTGCCAAACGCCTCTCGCATTCCCCAAAGGAAATCTTCATCTTTGTTAAATGCATCACGCACTGTTAAGTCCAATGCTCGCCGCAGGTCCAAGAGGCGAAGTACCATTTCATCCCCTCGTTCCTTGTCAGCCACAATCGAAGCCCCTGTTTCCCGGATGTAATCGCTCCAAGGTGTCTTCAACTTCTTTTGTATGCCCGACAACCTAAGAAGGTCATACAATCCCTTGAGGGACTTCACATCTCGATCGGTCAATAGGTTGGACAAGCTACCCCCATGAAGCAACTTGTCGGAATATTGGTCGATAAGAATGTTGTGCGCTAGCGTCATCGATTGTCTCTGTGTTGTGCTGTCCAGGTTGTATGTCATGCAGCGCCGATCTTCGAGCTCCAAGAGGCGGTCGCATTTCTCGATGTACTCTTTCAAACTGAGAGGACTGCACGTCTCTCCAAACTCTTTGAAATACGCCTCAGAGTGCTGTAGATAGACGGGCTCGAACTGCTTTGTATATACTCCCAGCACATACAGCATCATGAGAGAATCCTTGAGCAGCTCGGGCTCCTTCCGGCTGTCATTTCGGCGATCGAAATTGATCAGCTCGCAAATTGCCAAGATGATTTCCGCTCCAATGGCCGGGCTTGCTTGAGCAGCCTGCGACGAGAAGGCCATTCTACAGAAGCGCGTAATAGCCAGGTCGTTTATTGATGTGAAGGATTTGAGGAGCAGGTATGTACGGTCAAGGTAGCTAAAAGTCGACCTGATGAGGATCTAAACGTCGAGTGAGCTCTATGCCACAACATACGGATCGAATGAGAAGGGTGAAACCATACCGTCTGTGAGTTCCATGTCTTCCATTCTGCCAGCGTCCTCCTCAAGACCTCAAGGCTGGAGACCTTAGCCGCGCTTTGTATCTTGGGTAAGACGATGGTCTTGAGGTGCTTGTCAACCTTATCCTTGAGCGTCCGATACACCTTCTCAGCGTTGCCACTGCGGCACATGTCCTCGACACCGCGGTAGAGACGCTCCAGCGGGATGGCCGGACTCTTGTTGCTAAATATTGCGTCGAGTGCTTCCTCGAGCTCTCTCTCCGTCCGTGCATAGTACTCTTGGATCCGCGCTTCATGGTTGACGGGGCTGCGCAGGTTCTTGATAACCAGCTTCCGCGCTCCGCTATGCGGTTGAAAGGCCGACTGGCGCTTTGTCAGGTCGATGACTTCGGGCATCTTGCCCCTCGCTTTGGCACTGGCCATGGTCGAGCTGTCGGAGAACCTGGGCCTCTTTGCTGCTGACGGTGAAGTCGACGACGATGAGGAAAGGCGTGGGCGGCGGCGAGAGGGAGAGGTCGGTTCAACAGTCGCTGGTTGCATGAACGTCGATTGGCACGGGCAACTCGGCGCAACCCAAGATTGTTGACAGATGGAGATAGCGATCCGGGACCGGGATTGTGGCACGCACGGCAGACTCGATGATCGGGAGACGAGACGAGACGGGCTAGTCGGAGGTTTGTCGCTGTTTGCTAGCAGATGCCGTAATCTTTAGCACTGGGGGAGATCGAGTAATCGGGTGGGACTTTGGACTGGCGGTTTTGGGTCGAACTTTGGGAGCTTGGATTATTATGTCATGATGGATGGAGATGGAGGGAGGAATTTAGGCGGGACCCCGCGATAACGAAATAAATTCTCGCCTCCAGCTGCCCAATTGAGGTCCACGGGTTGGATTTACAGGGGGTGTTTGGCGACTTGTTTTTGGCCTAGCGACGCGCTATAGAGCATTTAACGCGCTACAGAACCCTTCAAAGCCGATCCTAGCGCTCCTCCAGTCAACTACTGACGCGCATCATCTGACATTGATATCAACGACCACTTCATTCATCACGAGAAAACTCATTTAGCAACATCTTTACATAATATCTCACAATGTGCCATGATGTTTAAATATAAATCCTGCCGCTTTCTTGGATTTCCTCTCTTTATAGCAAACTTAGATAACCATGATAACATCTGACAAGAAGGTGTCGAGGTAGATAGACGTAAGAAACAGTCCTACTCCTTGCCAATCTCCAAGCAATCATCAAGGTATCTTTTAAGTGCCTCATGCGTAACAGACGTCAAGATACTCGCATCTACACCAGCTCGTTCAAGAGCACGCACCGTATTATCAACACTGAAGCGTGCCATTCCTTCATACAGCTCCCATCGGGTCTTGTAGCCACGCACCTCTTCCTCTAACATTGGGAGCAATGGAAACATCCTCAAAGGCGTGTTGGTTTGAGCAGTCTTGAGCTGCTTTATCCAAGGGGCATATGGAAGACTTTTCAGCTCGATCCCACATAGCTCTCCAGTCAACTCGAAAAGCTCGTTCATGTCGATCGATTTCCCAACGTCTGGCGTGATGTGGTAGGCATGATGGCCTTGATGATTTCTGCAACATGATCCACAGCCATTATCTCCGTTCGTTGATTGAGCAGTAGAGGATAGGAGCCAAGTTTTGTGCAATCTGAGAGAAGTCGACCCATGAAGTCGTCTGGATTTCCCATCCCATTGGTGCTGCTACATAGTGTAAAGCCGAGACGATAAATCGCTGCCGGAAACCCTCGACGCATCAAGCAAGATACCATCTCGTCTGCCACCCATTGGCTCTGCCCGTAGCCATTCTCATATTGTAGAGCTGGCTCAAGGTATCGCTCCAGTGACTCGTCTTCTTTAAGCATGCCATCTTCCTTCATCAACCCAGTCGTACCAAAAGCAGAAATGCTGGAAATGTAATGGAACAGCTTCAAATGCCCATCACTAGCGAATTTGAGTAAGTGATATGTTCCTATAACATTGGCCTCGACGTGGCTCAAATACGGCTGCGTGTAATCGACATGTGCTCCAAGATGATAGACGACATCCGTCTGATCGACCAAGCGATTGTAGGCACTCGTCTCGAGGCCTAGCATTGGCTGGCTAAAGTCACCGGCTACCGCTTCAATCCGGGACTTGATCGACTCGGTGATGGAATGGCCGTACCGCTTGAAGTTATCCGACAGCCTTTTCAAAGCTTGATCGCCCGTGGTAGCTCGCACGAGGCAGCGAATTTTGCCGATTTCAGGCACTTTCAATAACTCTTGTAGCAGAAAGGGCGCTATAAACCCGGTTGCTCCAGTAAAAAGCACATTGCGTATGTCTTTTCGTTGTGGAGCTTTGCTAGACAGGAATTCGATCTTGCCGCTGAACAGCTTGACATCTTCCTGCATCATGGCTGTCACTGATTTCCCATAGCCCGACTTTTGGCCTTTTTGGGCCTGCTCAATAACCAAAACCTGGTCCTTGAACAGTGGGTTCTCGTAGACTTGATCAGTCCGAAGAGCAACATTAAAAGTCTTGTGGATATGCCCTAGCAATGCCGTGACACCAAGAGAAGTCCCACCAAGGAGAAAGAAGTTACTCTCTATATTTATGGCCTCTGTAGGAACTGCGATGAGAATCTGAGCCCAGAGTTGCTTCAGTCCCTTTTCCGTCTCGTTGAGTCCTCCAAAATCCGGCGTGTTGGCGGCCAAGATACAGGCGTGACGCCTTTGGAGCCTCTGTCCCAACAGTTCTGACATCTCTCCGTGGGCAATTTTACCATTGCTGTTCAATGGTAGCTGTTCGAATTCAATGAGTTCCGGAATCATATACTTGGGCAGTCTCCTCTTTGCCTCAACAAGAAGCTCATCGAAATTTCTTTTTTGTCCGTTCCCATATACAACGCAGGCAATAAGATGGTTAGCATTTGAGATGGAACTCGTGTGCTTCAAAGCTACGACATTTTGAACCAGCTTTGTTCGCATAAGCTCCATCTCAACAACCTCTAATTGTACGCGGTGGCCGTTGAGCTTGACCTCCCGATTCTTGCGACCCGCCCAACACATATAATCGTCGTATATGTCAATCTTGTCACCTGTACGGTACAGACTAATGTGTATTTTTGAATTGTAAGGATGGACCATGGAAATGAAGGATTCCGATGTTTTCTCATCGTCGAAGAGATAGCCAGGGGATAAACCAGGTCCACCAAGCCAAAGCTCCCCAGACCCCGGACTGGTGACGAGTTTTCCATCTTCGTCGAGGACATAAGCTTCTGTTTGATATGCGGGCTTTCCGAGAGGCATGCGACCCAGATCAACATCTTCTTGTGTTATAAGATGAAAAAATGAAAAGATAGAACACTCAGCTGGACCATATCCATTGACGAGTTGCTTCGGCGCACCCTCCTGGAAGACGATCTTGCATGCCCCGATACTGGGCAACTCCCCAGTCACTATGAGCGTGTGTATTTTGGAAAAGGCATTTGGACTGAAGCTTGCAATGTTACTAAAGAGGCTCGACGTAGTCACCAGAGTTGTAACATCTCTTCTCGCCAAAGTCTCCGCAAATTTGCCGGGGCTCAGGAGCTCCCGCCGGTCTACCACAACAATGGTGGCACCAAGTACCAAAGCAACCCATATATCGACGAGCGAAGCATCAAAGCCAATGCTGTTAATATGACCAAATCTTTGCCCACTGACTGTTGACTGTCTCCAGATTTCATCAAGAGCCAACCTTACGATGCCACGACCAAGAACTTGAATTCCCTTCGGCATGCCAGTAGTTCCCGATGAGAATATAACATGAGATCGAAAGTCATAGGGGGTGTCTTTTGGTAAACGGACTTGGCCTGGACGAGTTGTCGTGAAAGAGTTGGAATTGTGATGCTTTGAAATATCCACATTGATCGTCGAGCCACCAAATTGAAAGCGATTTTGGTTAATGTCATCAACAATCAGGTATCTAGCCTTGGCGAACGTGAGATGCGCATGAATATCTGTGTCGGAAAGCGTTTCTTCTAATGGAAGGCAAGTCCCCCCTGCATAGACAATGGCGAGTTGGGAAACAATATGATGGACGCCATGTCCAGTAAGAATGCCCACAATATCTTGATAGGCAATTCCAGCTTCCACTAATTCATGGCCCAGCGACTGTGCCATGAGATGGAGATCTTTGTACGTAATGGTGCTTTCATCGAAGATGACGGCTATATCGTTTGGTTTGCTGCGGGACATGGCGGCGACAATCGGGCCAATGCCCATTTCTTCCATGTTTAAGGATAACATCGTCACGAAAAAAGGACTCTGGCAAGACAACGAAGGCTTCAAAGAATTGAGAAGTTCAGATGATGTGACTAAGGTATTGCTACTGGAGTAGTGTTTGGATTTCTGACAACATGGGATATCATTCTGTTTAACTATCTACGCAAATCCCCCCATATGCTCGACTCACAGTTTTCTGCTCAGGTTAGCGAAGCCTCGTGAACGGCCATCAAGAAGAGAGGGGGAAACTAGCATCACGGCCATGTCACGAAAAATCTAATACGATTGATCACAATCACGATCATAATGACGCCCACGCTCTATATGGAAATGGCCGGTTCGAAAGGATGGAGTGACGCTAGCTAAACGATGTATGAACAAAGCTGAAATGTCACTCGTAGTTATCTTGAAGCTTACAAGATAATTTACAAACTAACTTCCTACTCAGGGTTACCTGCGGTGCCATGGTTGGGTTAATTATGATATGAAAGCATGTGTGTGTTTTCGATTTCGATTTGGTGTTATTACAAGATCAATTTTTTATGTTCCCGACCTCGTTGTCGTGTTACACAGGGCCGAGCCTGTTCGAGCCTGTTCTAGTTCCCATCATGATTCGCTGTCAGACTATGTTTTAATTAACTGCATCATAACATTCCTCAATCTCAGATTTGCTTTGCCACCTGTCGATCTGCCCATATCGGGGCTATAACCGATATCTTATGCATAAGCAGCCCACCCTATAAAGACGAGTTAGTATATTCAGCTGTCACACCAAGTGAGAAGTCAGATTAGAAAAGGTCTCAGTATTACGTACCAGAATACAACACCGCAAGATTTCGCTCGTCTGTTGCCTGGTTGATGAGATCATTGACTGTGGCCGTCACGCTCAGCGTCTTCGAAAGCTTCTTCCTCACCACTTCCAGGGCTCGGTCGCCTTCAGACGGCTCATTCAGGTGGCTCCCAGATTTCTTTCCCTTCTTCGTGTCCACATCTGCTTGGTCGGCGTCATCAATGGCTCCGTCATCATCTTGTCGGGCCTTTTGCAATTTGGCTAGCCGTACAGGAGACACGGACCAGCTATACAGAGGATCGTATCGTAACACATCTAAGATTGTCATGATTGAGTACTGCTCCTCTCTGAGAGCATCGAGAGTGACCTCACAGCAGCGGCGGAACACGCCCTCTGTCTTTGTTATTCCCATACCATCCACAATATCTCTGGTAAGGCGGAAAGGTACGAGCTCCGGCACGGGTAGAATTCTGCCAGTCTCAAACGCGATACCCAGGTCAATATGGACGACTTCTCCAGTCTTGGTATCCAGCAGGATGTTGTGCCCGTGGCGGTCGCCCAAGCCGAGCACGTGTCCAAGCATCGATATAGCGGCCGTGCTGCGCGTGTATGCTAGCCGCTTTACGAACCACTCATCAGGGTCTACAAAGTACTCCATGAAGAAGTACCGCATGACGGGCTGAAACCTTTCCGTGACCTTTCGGTATGTGCTGATACGCTGTTCCACCGTTCTGTTCTGGACATTGAATATCTCTTTCCTGCATTGCGAGCCCTTAAGATCGCGTGGGTAGTATCGTTCATGTGCTGGCATGAGAAATTCATGTAGAGGAATTGTGTCACGGACAAACTCGATAAGTCCAGACGAGGCTGTCAGCGGAAGCACTTTATATGTTCGAATGCCTAGATTCCTTTGTCGTGTAGCTCTATGAAGCTTGAGTAGAGACGACACTGCCGCAAAAACTTGCTCCATGATGGCGTCTTGACGGAGGTCGTCCTGGCCACCCTTCACCAACTGCTTATATTTTGCGCCGTCAGTTCCAATGGCGGTGATAATCTTCGGTGCACTCACACCCGAGGCGATTGTCATGGTTGGTTCAAGCCTTGAGATCAAGGGGACCCTGGAATAATCCCTATTGGCATTGACCTCGATGTGCATGGTCGGAGGAGGTATGCGAAACTTTGCGAGATAGTTCATCAAATTCTTGGCTGCGGTAGAATCTTTCAACGCAACTTTTGCACCGGACTTGTACTTCGCTTGGTCTCTTTCTAAAGCAAGACCGTGATAGCCTTTGCTTGTCTTCTCAATCGAAACCCAGATATCGGCTACGGCTTTTGTGCTTGCAAGCTTTGTTGCGATCTTGTCGTTGGCCCTGACACGAAGGATTGCAACCTCGTCCTTTTGTTGCACTCTCGCTTTTGTGCCAGACCAGATATGGTACATACCATGGTAAGGGTGATCCACGCAAATATTGTATACCAAATTTGAGAGCAGCTCCTGAAACGCTGAATCTTGGTTCTGCAGTCGCGAAGTCAACTGGCTCATAAGGCCTGCGAATTTGGCCGTGGGGACTTTAGAGAGATGTCGCGTTACCGCCTTGTTCGTTGCTTCATCATCCGATTTTTCGAGCCATAGCGCCGTGAATCGTAAGGCATCATTGTTATGTTCGTCAGAAGCCGCTAGTGACAGCAGATAGTTTTCAAGACTTAGACGCACAAACTCGCTGCGAGTCATTTCGACACGGCGTAGCTCTTGCTCGTCAAGGTCAAGCCACTGCTTTTCCTTTGATAGGACATGTGTGTATTTGGCTTTGAGTTGCGAATCTCTCGTGGAGGAAATAAGTGACTTTAGTTCCTCAACTTCATCATTCTTGCCTTTCTTCAAGTTTTGCAAACGTGTGAGATCCTCCAAGCTGTCCGGATCTTGGAGCTGCTCGTCGCAAAAGACGGCAAATTGGTGGAATACCAGGCCCGCTTCTTTTGCCTCGACGCCTCCTTTGAGCTCCTTAAGTGCTGGCTCTAGATACTTCTTTTGTATATCTCGGGGCTTTTCCAAACGCGCAACGGACATCCTATGGCCAATCTTCGAAAGAAGGTCAGATCGGCTCACAGGGATTGCTTGTTTCTTCAACGCTGTAATGTTATCGATGCCCTGAAGCATTTTAATCGATGTGGTCATCTCTCCGTGATCCCATAATGAGTTTGCCACTTCTATTTTGATAGCAACATCGACATGAACGCCCAAGTCTTCGCATGGCTTTATAAGATCACTTAGAGCCGTCGAAATGTTTAGCGATTCTTGTGTAGCTTGGTGATAGCGATAGATACCGGAAGCCAGAAGCATCGACTTAATTTCCATCTGCCGTATGCCTGCCACAGAGAGTGTGGCGTTTCCAAGAAGTGATGCATGTTGAGTGAACATGCTCATGGTCGTCCCTCGGCAAGACAGGATTTGGCTGACGTCGTCATATCTGTATGCATTTTAGTAAATGCAACTTCGCTTGACATTTGGGAACATTTTCACTTACATGCCACTTTTCATCCATTGGCTGCGTTCCTGGAACCGGCTCATCAGACTCTCTAGTTCTGTTACATCTGCAATGTTCAAAATCTCGTCTAGCTCAGACAGTGCTGCCAAAGCTCCCAGTCCACTCCTTAATGCTGTTGCATTGCGGTTGCCGCCGACCAGATTTTTCATCGTACGAGCAAAACCATCATACACGGCTATCCGGACTGATGAGATGTTCGTGGCCTGATGCATAGTCTGGTACGCCTTATATGTTACAACAGCATGATGGTCGCTTGTGGCTGGCACGGGAAGGTTCCATATTTCGAGTCTTCTAGCGGTATGAAATGTGCTTTTTATAGAAGACGGAGTTGATCCAAGATTCTGCTGGGTTTGCATTAGAGAATTAGACAACCCGGCGAATCCAAGACTGCCAAGTGCCTTTACTAGGGCATGGGCGTCCGATTCTGAAGTATTTTGTCGCAGGCGAATATGGCTATCGTACTGAGCGCCTCGGAATGCTAGATTCTTTGTCCCTTCTTGCTCGTATTCCAAACGAGATAGAACATTTGACAAACTTGCATCTTCAGGCAGGCCATAGTAGGCATCCGGATCATCAATATTTTCGAAGATTGCCAACAAAGTTTCATTGATATCCGCTTCTTTGGCAATGGAAGCCCTTCGCGATGCGCGGGCTGTTTCAGAAGTGGCTATTTCAGCGAATAAGAGAGCCGTTTTGTGCATACCACACCGGGTTGCGGATGCTGCTGCCATGGAGTAATCAACATCCAGCCAGTGCAGTCGATCTGCTATAGACACTTCTTTGGGGTATTCCTGGGTTCTGAGATAGAGAATCGTGTTGATCAGAAGTTTAATGTTATCTCTAGCCGTAGGCTCAGTCGATCCCAGCCATTGCTTCAGGGCGCCAGACAGTGACTTCTTCGTAGCTTGTTGCTGCTCCAATTGGAAGTAGAGTACTAGGTGGACAATGAAAGGGAAGGCCTTTTCAGCAAATCCATTGACTCCCAGAAGCACTGGCGCAAGTACAGACAGAAGGATTGAGCTGGGTACGGATTGAGCAAGGAATGCACTCAACCGACGTAGCCAGTTCTGTGAGGTCACATCTTCAGCCCAAGAAAACTGATCATCTTCTGGTAGTTCAGTAGACGCGGCTTCTGAAGGAGGAGTGCGATATGCGCCCCATTGAGATGCGACGAAAAGCGACTCAGACAAGCTTCGCTGCCCCGCCGTGACAAGGGGTCCATCATCTTCCACGACGGCTTGCGATATTGCGGTTCGCAAAGTGGCTTCAGCTAAACCGGCTGTGACAGAGTTGGGATCCATCGTAAGACCTTGAAGGAGATGAAGAAGTCCCATTTCGGATCCATGAGGCCCTGGCGCTATCTTCTCATATTGATCAAGCCGTGATTCTCTCAAGATATCTTCAGGTATAGTCCCAGAGGCTAGGAACGAACGACCGACGACACGTCCTACCCAGGATAGATAGTTCTCACTGAGGCTTTGTGCTCCACAACTCTTCCATACCGCTGAAGCATGAGCAATGGCACTCTGATCGCTATCAACAACGTCGTTCCTACTATGTGTTGGGATAGTAAAATCGCCACAAAGAAGGCCAAGGGCAAGTTGTCGTGAAGCTTCGTTGAGGAGTTGGCTCTCTGCTGTTTCATCATTCAGTATATCTAAAAGGAGCTTGCTTTCCGAAGTATTCTTCTCCGCATTCCCGGAAGAGCGTATATGGGCTGCCGAAAGTGTGATGGATTTGAAAAGGTCATTCTGCGACTGGCTCTCGAATCTTGGGGATGTATAATCTGCCAGATACTGGCTGAACCACTCATGGAACTTCTGTGCCTTGCTCATAGTGGCCTTGAACTGGCTCTCCTGTGTAGTGCTGGACTGACTGGACTCAAGGAAAACCCTCAGAGATGCCAAGGCGGACAGAGAGTAGCCAGCAAGAAATGATGGTACTTGGGTCAAGTATGTTTTACCCCGAGAGAGTAAATATTGGCTAATTCCGAGCGCATCGTCTGCGCATTCTGAGTCCACAATGAAGCCCCGAATAGAGCTCAACAGCATCTCCAAGCAGTACGATTCCAAAGCCACAGGCCCGGCCAAGCAGACTAGTATCCTCACCTTGCGAAGGACAGAGCACGCATGAAGAGAACCGAGCGCCGGATGCACTGTGTTAAACAGCCTCCGAGCAATTGCAACTACCACTGCTGGCGTCCAAAGATCGTGAAATTGGAACTCCGTGCCTTGGCAAAGACGGATAAGTTCATTGAACACAGGCTTGGCTCTGAACATTGGTTGCTGGTTCGGCGGAAGATTGGCAGGCGAATGTGCAATAGCCTTGATTGCTTGCAGATTTTCGCCTGCGTATTTAAGGTGCGCTTGTTTCAAAAAGACCTTCTCCACAGGGTCTTCTTGATCAATAAGATCAAACAAAAGGGCAACTATGTCGATGAAATGAACATATACCGACTCGATGTATGGCTTTGTGCCTAGCTTTTGCTTGATGCGATCTTCTCCCTTTATCTTTTCTTGGCTCCCAAACGTAGTCGCATATAGTAAGCCATATGATAGCGCAGTTGCGAAGTTTTGTTGGATAAGCTGAGTCTCTGGTATGCCGACGAGTCGAGCTATGTCTGCACTTGTATTCTCCTGTCCTCGCATTATTGCTAGACCGATGGCTTCAGCTTGTGCAGATTTCAGCAAATCCCCAAGGCTGGCATATCCAAAGATAGAATAGGGAATGGTTTCAACAGTCTTCTCTTCCAGCCAAGTGTACAACAGCTGGCGAGAAAACAGCTGAAAGAGTTCTGTTGGAGACCCGAGATTTAGGACAAGGGATATGTCAGCTAAACATCGTTTTGCGTAATCGGCTGATTGTGATATGTTGCCTGGAGTCTCAAAAATGTGATAGGTGCATCTTCTGAGAAGAGTAGGCCAGCTGCAAGCGATCTTGGATAGAACTATTAAACGGAAGGCAATGCCTGCGCTATTGTCGGGGTCTGCTGGAAGGTTGTCTAAGATATCGACAAAAACCTCATCGTGCAACATCAAAATATAGAGCTCAAATATGTCAGCTACCCTCTCTGCAATGAAGCATTTGACTTTCATTGGACCCTTCTTCAGTATGAGAAGCAACGAGGTTCGACATGAATCAAGCCCTAGGCTACTTCCGTATTCAGGATTGATTCTCAAAAGAGTGAATAATAAGCGGGCGAGGGACATTTGAGTCTTGGGAGAAAGAATGTTGGAAGGCAAGCAGACTTTGACAAAGTGATCATAAAGATCGCCAACCCTATCTGCCAGATTCTGGTTATCATGAAGCCAGGTATTGGTTAGGCCATCGATCACCTCAATGCAAGTGGTCTGGGCAACTTCACATGACTGATATTCGGGTTTCCCGACTATCTCTCCAAGCCTCTCGACTATATCCAAAGCCGATTCTCCATCCATGATAAGGTCTGATCTAACAATCTCTATTAAGAGACGCTGGCATGAGAGTAGCTCGTCATCGGACAGTGCCAAGAGTTCCTTGATGTATGAAGATGTCAACAAGCCCAGTTGACTTCTATCCTGGTAGATGAATTTCAGGAGTGTTAATCGCAGCCTCGTGTCGATGTCGAATGCTTGGGAATTTAGACAGAGCTGTATATTCTGCCTTGGGGCTGAATAAGCATTGGATGCCGTCATAACTTGGCTGTCGTAGGAGCCGAAATCGTCATCTAGATCCATGAAGTCTGAAGGGTCTCCTGAGTGCTGGCTTGCCTGTCGTTGCTCTATGACTTCGGACATCTTGGAAAGAAGATTGAGAATGCCTGGGCTATTCGCACACATCTGGCCTAGATTGGCTGTGCTGATTTCGGGTATGCAGGGCCTCAGCTCTTTCAAAGTCAACTCGACGAATGCCGCAGGCTCAACAGAACTCAATGCAGCTGAAATACCGCCCTCGGCTAGCTCCAATAGAAGCGTCTCCAGGGAAGAAGATTGAGTCGAATTAAGGTCGTTCAGATGTGGTATCAGTAACGTTCCCATGATACAAGCAGACATGAGGCTTCGAAACCGATCAAATGATATTTGAGTTCCGCCATCACTAGCTTTTTTTGTCCATGAGACACACAGCTCTTTCAGCTCTTCGAGTTTGGGATAGAGGAGTTCTAAAACAAGTTTCTTTAGAGCGAAAAAACTGGTGGCATCTGCAGCCAGAGGGAGAGCTTCTTTAGCCGATGAATAACAGCACTCGTTGGAAATGGTATCGCTAGTTTCATGTCCCAATAAGAGAAGATACTCATTGAAATCTCCAATCTCTCTCTGGGATATCCATGTCTCGCCCAATGAACCACCAGAGGCAGAATCTTGGCGGGTTAAAGAAATGGGTTGGGCTCCACAACATAGATGCAAAATGTTGACGAGATCATTGGGGCGTGTATGTGCGGATTGAAATGAAGCATATGATAGCTCGCCTATTAAGTATATCAGTATTAGCATGTATCATGAAGTTCTCCGACCTTGAAACGTACTCGGATTCCACCGTAAGAAAACCCATCTTATGATGTGGCTCGAGGTGCTATGGCTAGCGCTGGGTAGCCTTGAATTGCGAAGATGGAATAAATGTGACATCAATGCAAGAGACGTGTCGCATAAAACACCAGGTCCGTTGATATCTGCTGTTGTAATGATGCTGTTTATATCGTCGGACAGGTTATGGTATGGCAAAACATCAGTTTCGATTATGCTGTGCAGTAAGAGACATGCAGCACGACTTGTGGCTGGAAGGCTGACTGAGCGGGCAGCCAAATGCCATATTTGCCTCCATATGTCTTGTTGAAGTCGACACTCTTTGGACCATAGAGCGCAGCTATAGAAACATGATTAGTAGTGGGTAGGCACACAGGCGCGGTTCGAGATCTCACCTAGCGCAGGCAATTAAGGCCCAAGACGCTGTGATGGTATTTTTATCTCCAGCAAAGCCAATAAGGTCTACGAGAAGGTCGTCGACTTCGTTGTGACTCAACGTATTTGTTACAAGCATAAATGGAACTAGCTGCAAGGCAGTTCGAACAACTCCGGCATGTTGCGACCTGAGCTTGATTCTGATGGGATTTGGATCCTGTTGGATCCGTCGCCTTTTCCTGGGTTGCTCTCTATTGTCGGCATCGTTGTCGATGGTATCCTTTTTGGGACGTAACAATATCGCCTCCAAGAGGGCAAGGTTCTGAACTATTGCCCAGTGGCTTTCTCCTTCAATATTGTGAGGACGGAGTCCAAATAGGCCAAGTTGCATGACATGCCCTCGTGACGGTGATGGGGTGAAGGTCAAATCAGCAAGCTGTAGACGAAATGCCTCGCTTCGTTTGGAATACTCTTGCCATAGAGGCTCGATCAAGTTTTCCAATTCATTGCGTACATTTGCGTCCCAACGATTAACCGCAAGATGCTCCAGGTGTAGATGCATAAGATATATGCTCCTGCATATCTCATTCCTTAGAGCTTTGATGAGTTCATCCTGAGAGACCTTTTCCGCACGCCACCAGTAGCCCATATGAGGTAGCAGGTCTTTCGCCAAAGCAATCGCATCGTCAAGATTATCTGCTTCAGTGGCTCGAAAGACTGTGTTAATGATTGAAAAGCACAGTGTCTGCGTGGAACCTGGGCTAAGGTGCTTGGTATTCAAGACTCTCAGGGCTAGGTTGGTAATGTCTTGCGCTCCTCGAAGGATCGGAGCATTGGCCGCTGAGACTAGGTGATAGAGTCCTTCAAGAGCATCCTTCAATGGGCCACCTTCTGCCTGTCCAGTATGACGTTGGGCTTGTGTTGCCGAGTTTGACCTTGGCAAGGATCGAGAAGAGGCCGTCGGCGCGGGAGTAATGTGAGGCAAAGAAGCTGTGTTGGATTCATTCGGAAGAATATGGTGGGCAATATCAAGGAATAAGTCGACACAGGCCTGCCATGGCTCTGCTTTCTTTCTGGCAAAGAGCTCAGCGTTAGCCTGCCGAGACACAATTTCTGTCAATGCTTTGACATAATCTTGCAGTAGCGGCCGTACAAAGTCCTCATCAGGTCCAGGCAAGACTTGGGTGATGTGGTCTATGACGGCAAGCATCGTCTTTCGTCCTATCTTGGCGGCTCCACGGATTGCTGCCATCCTGACTGCAGCCGCACATTTGGACAGCCGTGTTGCGGCAGTATTCGCCGTTGACTGTGACTTTTTCTTGTCATAATAATTTGGTTTTTCACGGAGCACGAAGTTAAATATGGCTTCGAATATCTCGTGGTAGCTTTTGTCTCCTAGCTTAGACCTGGATGATGTTAGAGTTGGGGGCACCATGACACGAGGGAGTAGGTCATACAGATTCGCTGATCTATTTCTTGGGTTCAAAAATTGGGACAAATCTTAAGAAAAACATTAATAATGCTGAAATCGGTTTGGTCAACTGTGGCTCTTCACGTACCATCAACAGCTTTCTCACGTTCTTTGACGTTGCCTGATTTCACCTTGTCTGGAGCCATTGTTAGTAAGACTAAGACACCCGTCATTATAAGAGAAGATGATATACGCACTCGCTAGAAGCATGACGCTCTCTCCGTGAGAGTCAGAGGACGCCATTGTGATTTTTGCATTCGAAAAAACGAATCGCCAAGTTTTATCTCTATAATATGACTATTGCAGGCTTGCTGATGCGTATCGAATTTCTATATGTATTTTGGCCATAGAATGGTTCGCGTCGCGACAAGTGCTGCAGCCGTCAATAAGCCGTTGGAGCAGCGGCAGTGCGTATGACAGTGTCTATGAAGAGAGTATCATAAAGAAAAAAACAACCAGGCTAGATCAAAAGAAGGGAAAAATCACAGGAAAAAAAACACAAGTTATATATAAGAACAAGGCGACTTTTTACGCTCGAATCACGAACAATTCACTTGTCTCCAGGCTTTCCACGAGCTGCGGCCCGTTGCCTAGAACTGCGTTTTGAGCTAGGCGCAAGCGTGGACTTGTTGATTGTGCCGGCAAAATCCTCACCGCCTTCCCAAAAGATGCCGCGAACGAGGCTGGCAGAATCGCCAAAATATCCAGAAGCTCCAATCCACCAACACGGTCGCTTTCTCAGGCTGGCACCGATTTGCGCGTCTGGCGGTTCTGGGCGGCTCCCGATATCGCGACTTATTCCAATTCCAATATGCAATAGCGTTTGACTGCCAAGATGGCCGAGATTACGACACTAGACGCCCTCCAGGCCCTGCACCGCGAGCTGTTGACGCTGAGCAGCGGTGGGGGCAGTAGCTCTGACAACTTGAGCAACGAGCTGCTGCTTGAAATATTTGAGAAGGAGTTGGGGAGACTATGGGAGCGTCCGAAGAAGAGCGAAAAGAGCCGCAGCACGGTGAAGACCGGTATGATGCACGACTTTGCAAACCAGCGAGGGAACCACATGAGCTCACATCTTCTAGGCAAGGTCTCTATTGACGGCAGCGAGTATTCGGTCAACGATAAGTTCCAGCAGGATGTGTTTGCGCTATCGGACGAGATCGACCTTGACGAGGTGGAAGCTGCCAGATACCTGCTCGACTCTCAGGATGATGTCTCTGTGCTGGGGCGATCGCTTCTCGAGTGTGCTGTGATCCGATTTCACCAGCAGCGGAAGTACGCACTGGATTCTTTCAGGCTATTCCTGGAGCTGAATAACCAGGACTACGAAGGAGAAGAGCCGAGCGCGTTAGAGGCCATCAAAGTTTACGTCGAAAACCGCCTACTGCGAAAAACGCATAATGGATCAAAGCGCCTTGCTTCGACTTGTTTACAGACCATGGTTGAAATCAAGTCATGGCTACAAAAGCTGGGAGAAAAAATGACAGCTGCTCAGACTCTGGGTAACGTGCCCACAGATGATTTGCCAGAGGAGCTAGAAACCGTGGAGTTCTCTCGCGTGAGCCTGATTCAGCAGCACGAAGCTTTGGGTGTCATCTTGTGCGAGTGTGTGGACAAGAGGCAGGCCGAAACCGCCGAGTTTACAGAATTCATCTCCGTGCTGAAGAAGTGGGATAAGTATGACACATTACTAGGTCAGTGCCTTTACGTGCCTCTCTCCAAGCAGATGTATCAACTAACGCGTACCTTCTCCAAAAATAGTCCACCTCGTTCCAGCAATCGGCGCCTACATGTCTGTCTTTGCATCATCCGAAGGAGGCTATGACTTGAGGCAAGGAAGAGAGCTCAACACAAAGATTTTCCCACCTTCAGATGACTCCACTTGGCCGCTTCCCTTTCTACATGCTACAGTTCGTGCCTGGTGGCTTGCAGAGTATAGCGGGTGGTATCTAGACGATCCTCCCGAATCTGCTATCCCGCCAGGCACTGATCTTGATGAAGGTATGGATATATCCTCGTGGTTGGTGTCTCAACTTTGCTAACATTGGTACAGAGGATCGTCAGAGGTCAAAGCAGTTCTTGGACTCATTAAAAGATGGCGCGTTTGACTTCATGCTCTCGGTGGCTGGAGATATTCGATCTCCAGACTGGCACGACTCTGTTCGCGCTGGCATGCGCAAATGGCTGCAACGAAAGTCATCACCATTGGTTTCCGAGCGAACCCAATTTTCCAACTTCTTTCAGCTCTGTTTGATGTCGCAGCTGGAGGTTTTCGTTGATGCCTTCATTACCAATCTACCTGATGTCCTCCGAAAGCTCAGAGTGGAAGAAGATGAGCAGCGCCAGCTCAGCCAGACACACGAACAAGACCTGGATTTGGAGAGGTTCCTTTTAATCATCGCATACGCTTATGAGGGGCGACCTGATGCCTCTGCAAACTTTTGGCAAGACCCAGACAGCAATCTCGCTGGATTTATGCATTGGGCCTCCCGGAGAGCCTCAACGCCCTTAGTTGCAGCTTTCTGCGAGATGCTCCAGGCTATTTCCGTAAATGACGAATGTGCCACCGCAGCCCATGAGTTCCTCCTAGACGAAGGCCATCACTCGTCTGGCAAGATGAGAAGGACTCAATCCCTGACATGGGCTCAGATTTTCAAAGAGCTTGATTTCTTCTCCGACAAGATTAAGCAGAAGCCTACTCCAGCCCAGACAACTAGATTTCGGGGCGGAAAGCCGGCTGCCGATGTCATAGAAACCGAGCCTGAGTCATCCATGATGCTTGAATGCTATCTGCGCCTGATAACGAAACTGGCGAGCGAGAGTGAGATTACTAGACAGTTTTTGCTGTTGAACTCGGGCTACAATCTTGTCGATATGCTGTACGAGTTGGCTAGCAGCCCGATACCTTCTCAATTGCGTGGCTGCGTGTTCTTGGCCTTGAAGTCTCTGGTTAGCCGCAAAAGTCTTCAGGAGAACCATGCCATGTGGAGATGTCTGGAGAATTGGATCTCGGGTGGCTACGTTGGTGCAACAACTGCGGGCACGATACGGTCATTGCAACCAGCACCCCTGGTATCAATGGATCGCATTTTTGACGAGATGAGCAATGGCTTTGAGGATCCCGAGTCTTTCATTAGGCTCTTGCTCGAACTGGTTACCCCTGCAAGCGATTCCAACCCTCTGAACGACGGATTGCCGTTTCCAGAGAACCTTGGTGCCAGCTCTCGAGCGCCTGGAATTGAAGTCTATATCGATTTTGTGATTGGTCTTGTTTTTTCATCAAAGATCCAGGATCTTCAAGACGTTCACCAAACAAGAGTGCTCAGACTCAGCTGCCTGGAATTTATCCTTGCCTGCCTCACCACATTTAACGAGGATCTCCTGGTTTTGGCGAATGAGACGAACATTGCTATCGACTCTTTGGTCTCGACGACGGATTTGGCGACATATGTCAAGATGCATCCTTTTGCGCGGGTGATGGAGTGGATGTTTAACGACAAAGTGATGACGGCCCTCTTTAACACCATTCACCAAAAGTCTGTCGATATCGGTAACGCGACTCCGGACTCACCGCTCATCTTGGGTGTGCTGCGTGCAATAGAGGTCATAACGAAAGTTCTGGACCTTGAAACCACTTACCTCGATCTTGTTCGTCCGTTAATCAAAACCCAGTCTGGTTCACGTAGGCAACCTGTCGCCAATGCTGCGTATGCCTCGTTCCAGGATGGGCTGGTGACGAGATTGAATCTTGTGGTAGATTTGGGCAAGTACTGCGGCATCGGTCACCCTGACTTGACTTTAGCCTGTCTCAAGTTGCTGGAGAAGATGTCTTCATCATCTAAGATCACAGCTGCCTGGTCTGGAACTACTCGCCACGCCCATAGAAACAAAGCAATCGTTGCTATGGAAGCAAATGGAGAGCACGAAGGCATATCGCGAGCGTTCATCGCCGAAGTAATGACCCCCCTTGAAGCAGGGAGCGGAGCAGATTCACCTCTCTATGTGACAAAGGTGTATATCTTGGACTTTTTATATCAATGCCTTCGAATGACGCCAAAGGAGCCTACCATTGCGCACCTGCTGCTAGGGTTTAAATGCGGACTTGATTCGCTCTCAGTCGAAGTTAACAGCTCTTTTGCATCCCGCACCTCACTGTTTCACAGTATATTGGGACTCCTGCTGGAGTCTCCTTCCAATGATGCCCTTGGTGGTATGAGACAGTGGTTGATTGGCATCAAATCTCGCGTGATGCGCATATTAAACATCCTTTGGAGCTCTCCCCTGTCATCCGCAATTGTCGTCCGAGAGCTTCGAGAGAATGAACTTCTCTTCCATCTCCTTACTCGTGAGACGATTATCCAACCAGACTTGTCCTGGGAAGGCCAAACTGTTGGAAATTCACAATTTCCAATGACTGACGGAGCCGTGACGCTAATTGAGTTTCTGACTCTTCGAAGTATGACTATGGAATACATAGCCATGGAACTCTGCAAAATAGCCCAGGGGCGTATGCCTGGTGTGAAGAGACGCATATTTGATGCCCTCAACGGCCAGATTGTTTCAGAGAGCAATGAGACAATACAAACCCCGACTGTATTCGATTTGTTCGACTTCCTCTTGCCAGATGGATTTTGGGAGATCCCGCCGCCGTCGATTCAATTCTACAAAGACCTGGATCTCTCTGCATGCCTGGAGCAAGATGTCGACGCCAACCAAGTATACAACCTGGAGCGAGTCAGAGAGATCCTTTTGCTAAAGAGAGGAGAAGCGCAGCAGAATGCAGTCATCGCGGCTAACGACATGGCGCTTATCGAAAGAGAAGAGGTTATGATTATGGAGTATCTTATTTCGTCTGACAGGCAAAAACAAATTGCCTCGCAATGCCTCCGAGTCTTGCGGTCATGGATCAAGGTGTTGCTGGTCATGGTTGAATCTTGTGACTACAAAGGTGTAGCACAGACGTCATTTTTCCTTCAAGCATTGCAGGCTATCCTGCCGAGTCTGGAAATGTTCGCTTCAGATCGTCCAGAGGAAGCTTTGGAGCTGGCCAAGCTGGCAAGGGTCTTGCTTTTCAAGCTTGATCTCTCGCCTCTTTCAGCCGATGACAAAAGTAATAGAACTATCGGCAATCTAGTCAGCGACAAGCTGTACCAGCTTTTCCAAACCTGCCTCCAGGCCGTTGGCAAGTGGGCGGGTTCTCCTCAGTTGAGATCTGTCTATTACGAGATTTGCTACCGGTATCTGACGGGCATGTCAGAAGATGTTGGACCTCTGAGTGCCAGCCGCCCAAAGACGTTCAAGACTGTTCAGGTATATGGTGAGCGACTCATCAACGTCGTTTGCGATGATGCCTACTGCGGAGAGCCGGCATGCCAGACGGCGGCCCTGATCTTCCTGGGCGCTTTGGTCCACATGGACAGCCAAGAACGAGAGAGCTATATTGTTGAGGCGCTTAACAAGCTGAATTTCATCGGTATCCTCATTGACTCTCTACGAAATATTATGAAGGAATGGCATGATGTCTTTGCTTCCAGTACGTCTCCCCTTCTCATTCTCTCACCACCCTAAAGCCGACCTCAAATACTCATGCTAACGATTCTCGTGTCTAGACAATACCGATCAGCAAAACTTCCAAAATGCCCGTCTCTCCATCATCCTCCAGCTGGCCCAGTCTCGCACCGGTGCCAAATACATCCTCCACGCCAACATCTTCCGCACCCTCGAAAACTCTGGTCTCTTTGCCGCCGACCCTGAGCTGCAGATCGATGCAGCAAACCCTCGCGCCCTGGAGCAGCATTACGACCTGCTTGCCAGAGTTGTCCGTATCATTGGCGCAGCTATTCTCAGCCGCGGCAATAACAACGTGACGCAAGGACGCAAATTCCTTACGGATCACCGCATGCTTGTCAGCCATACTTTGAAGCGTAGCGCCGGTATTGGCACGGGGAATGAGGACCAGCGCCTAGAAGAGCGGATTGAAGAACTCGCCGACGCACTGGTGGTCGTCATTGCTGCAACAAGCTTCTTGGAAGTAAGCCAATTCAAGCCATTGAGCCCTTTTTTTTGAGCCCTTTTTATGAGCCTTTTTCATCTTTTTTTTTTTTTTTTTTTTTTGGTTTTCTGACCGTTTGAGAGAATTACGTGGAAGTGCTAACCTTATCTTTTCATAGTTTGAAAATGATATCCTGCCAGAGCCCAAGCAGCTTGACCACCCGCTGTTTCATTAGGCGAGAAGCGTGAGAGAGGATCTGGGTTTTTATTGAGGTTTTTTAGAAATATGTAAGGCATGATAATGGCAAGGTGCTTTGTTATTTTTGTGGTTTTTTTTTTATTCTTGGTTTTTGAGTTGTTGCTCGTTTTTTTTCTTGAATGAAAGTAAGAAAAGATGGGCGTTTGCATGGAAGGGATTGCGTAGACATGAATTCTACATGATTCATAGGAATGGCAGTAGTGTAGAGAAAGAGAAAGCAAGTCGTCTAGAGACAATAGATGTCTATACCTAGTAGCTTTATCAAGATGCAGTCACAAGACACAGTGAAATATGCTGATGCGGTGCTTTAGTTGTCATTTCAGATTACAGTCGCTTTTCGTGAGAAAATTCACGTGCAAACTTCTTACGGAGGAATATCAAGATTGACTGCAAATTTAGTATATTTTTCTCTTTTTTTGTAGTGATAGTAACGCTATATATAAAGAGGTTATATGATCATATGCAAGCCTGAATATTTATGCGAAAGCAATCGAGAGTCTAGCTAGCGGCTTCTGTTGCAGTGGGAATAGAAGAGTGGCAACAGTTCTCGATATATAACGTGTCTGTGCCCTTGAGACGTATCGCTGGAGTCGTGATGGTATTGCCGAAAGATATGATATATGAGAGTATTTCGGTTATGGCGAGACGGATGAAAATGGCGTCATTGGCTGAAGTATCTGTACAAACAGGTAGTGGTATCATTGTTCGTAATGCGTTGTTAACAAAAAGAAGAAGAGGTGTAAGTATGGCGTTATTATTCCATGGCTTGCGCTTTGCGTTTGCCTTGGCGCGTTCTCGTCATGAGTTTCAGCTCCAGCGGCCAGTATCCTTTTGTCTTGGTTGAGTAGTTATCGCGAGGCTTCATGTCGATCTTGGCTCTGCACATGGGACATTTGCCCCGTGTTGATTCGATGCTAAGCGAGGAGTAGAGGCACTGTGCACAGAATAGGTGTCCTGAGGGATCTGTTAGCAGTCTGCGTGAAGATCATATCCATAGCTTGCAGTTTGCAGCTTGCACGGCATGGCACAACTTACCACAATGTGTGAGAGTCAGTCCCGTCACGTCGTCCATGCATATTACGCACTGGAACGCGGACAGTTTGACTCTGTTATCCACCTCTGGCTTTTTGAGCTCCTCGGGAACGTCATTAACTTCGGTGAGGTCGATCGTAGTAAAATCCTCGTTTTTCAAATCAGCGCTCGACCCAGGTCTCGGCGGGGTGGAGCCGAACAAGGGCCAGTTTTCGCCGTCGTCGTCGTCTATCACCGTCTCTAAGGATGTGGGCTGAGCGGCAGAAGTTGAAATCCTCCGCCGTTTGCTAGCATTTGGAGTAGAAGCTGAGGAGTCGTGATCCTCGGGCGGCTGCTGAGCCCGGCTGCGCAGCGATCGCCTTGATGCCGGAGGCATGGTGGTGAATGTGGAGAGAGAAGGCGTGTTGACAGTGTCGGCGATGGGCAGCGGGAAGCCAGGAAAGCCGTCAAGCTCGTAGAAAAGTTCGTCGAGGGCACTGTTATCGCTATCGAAAGCGGCTTCAGCAGAGTTTGGGGGATGAGCGAAGCCTTGGCCGGAGGCTGGTGGCGAGGCTGGAGTATCGGTCGTAGCGCTAATCCGGCTAGCGGATGTTGCTCTCTGCGCGCGAGCGTGAGGGAGATGACGTGAAGAAGGCGCTGCAGACGCCGAGGTGGTAGCGGAGGCGGCTTGCAAAGCGGATGCTGAGGTCGCGATTGAAGCCGGAGGTGGCGCAGGAGAGCTGCCGGAGTCGAACGGGAAGCGAAGGTCTGGGGAACGTCGCGGCGGCTGCGTTGGTGACTGGAGCAAGGGCGGCTGCGAAGTGAAGGGCGTCAAGGAGGACGCGAAGTCGCTCAGGTTAAAACCAAAGGCTCTGGCAGCAAGGACACCGATGTTTGGTGCGGCAGAATCATCCTGCAGCCAGTCGGTTGGCTGGTCGAGCTGAGTCCGGTAAGACGACCAAAAGCCCGTCGACTGCGGGCCAAGCAGCAGCGGATGGCGGCTGAAGGGCGAGTTGAGGGGCGAATAGGGATCAGGCTGCAGCGTGGTGAGGCTATCGAGGGTGACTGGAAATGGCCGTGGAGAGGCAAATTCGGAGAAATGTGAGATTGCGTGAGGACGCTCCGACAGGAATCGGTTGAGTGGCGAAACCTGAGGCAGCGGCGGCAGCGGCGGCAGAATCGGGCGGGCGGTGGAGGTGGTGGGAGGAAATGGTGATGAGGCAGCAGCAGCGGTTGCAGAGGCGGATGCAGAAGCTGAAGCTGTAGAAGACGCCGGTGCAAACGCAGAGACCGAGGGAGAAATAGCCGCCGGAGACGCTGGAAGTGGTGAAAAGGGAAAAGAGAGTCGCTGCGGCGGTGCGGTGGACGGCGAAGCAGTAGCAGTAGCAGTAGCAGTCGCAGTAGCAGTCAGAGGACCAGAGGCAGGACTAGCAGCGGCTGAAGCTGAAGCTGAAGCAGAGAATAGAGAGGCCGCAGAGAGCGCAGGTGGCCGCGACGAGCGATGCAAAGGCGGCAAAGTCGACGTCGATATTGATGCTGATGCTGATATCGATGCTGGTGTCTGTGTCTGTGTCTGTGCTTGCGCTGATAGCGGCGGCAATGTCGATGCCGATCCTGAAGACGTCGAGAAAGCCAGTGTCGACGACGGTTGCGGTTCCATGCCCAAGTCAAAGCCAGAGCCCGAACCAGATGTCCGGCGTGGAGCCATTGATTGACGCATTCCTTTGACGAAAGGCCAGACAAAGGAAAAAGACGGACAAAGATGAATGCCAGACACCGGCGAGGTGCAGGCTAGAAGGGCAGCAAGTGGGAATATAGGCTCTCGGATAGATAGATGCTAATAATCAATCACCGGATAGGTATCATGGGCGCCAATCTCTGCATCGTGGCATATCATTGTCTTTCTATCTCGGCAGCTAAACACGGAGGGAGGGGGGCTGAAATGGCTTTAAGTTAAGACGGGGGAAATGTGAAAGAGGAGAAGAGGAACCATGATTACTAGCATCAAACACCAGAGTTTGGAGGCAAAAAGCAAAATAAATGGGAAAAAGAAAAAGCAAAAGGAAAAAAAAAATAAAAGAGACAAGTGAGGCGGAGGTGTGGTAATACAGCCGTAATATCGACCACGGGTTCGCCGAGGCTGGCTGTTGCAGCCGCACCGAGTCAGAGCCCGGGCCCAAAGCTAGCGGGAAATGAAGCAAGAAAGAGGCAATTGGGCTGCATGTCTCAGTCTCAGGGCTTGTTTTGTTTGTGTTTGTTGATTGCCTGTGCTGTTTTTGATAGGCGTCTGCCGAGTATTGCCGGGACATGGAAAGTAAGTGCGAGACCGAGCCCCGGAACAGTGAAAAACAAAGAAGACAGGGTTGATGGAATTATTAGGTGGGAAATATTGGCCTAGGTACTACCCGTATGTCCTTGGTACAGGCCCGGGAAATGATATTCGTAGTGGCAATGGCTTCTACTAATGCCCATCTATCACAGGTATATAGAGATAAAATGATGGAAAAAGCAGACGTGCGGATATCAAAGGCACATGGAAGGTGTTAATATTCACTTTTTATTCCTCCACGGTGCTAGATGATTTGTCTCTTCCACCGGTATCCGTACATATGAGTGTGGGTGTACTTTGCAATTTGCCGCCTCTCGTTTCATCGGTCCACCGCCTGCCCAGACAAGCCCTGCATGTAATACTTTGTGTGTTTACGTGATTTTCATCTTCAATTTACTTGCAATTCCCATCTTCGCCTTTCACTCTTCAAATTCTCTTTCCGCCATCGACTCGCTGCTTTCCTCGGTTCACAGCCGCTGTTTACCGCAGATGGTCTCGTACGTCTTGCAAGTGGCGCCACGAGCGCCGGCCGCTTATATCACGACATGCTGGTCTTATTACTCGTAACATTACGGCATCTCCCGCCGACTAACTAATGTAACTAACAACATGGAAGACAAACAGCCGCCGCCTCGCCGCCTCGCCTGTTTGCCTGTCCAGCTGCGGCTGAAATGATTGACCACGAAGCATGCAGCCAAGGCCCAACCCCTTTCGCTGTGTCAATCAATACTCGCTGAGCCACAGCGCTGTAAGTGGAAGAAGGGGCCACTGCACGCTCAAGGCGGCACGTCTCTCCATCTCTGTTACGTCTTTTGCCTTTGTTTGTTAACTAAAAAAGTGATGTGATGGGCGGCGTCTCGTCTTCCCCCTTGCTTTGTGAGTGATGATGACCTGGCAGTGATAAAATTAGAATGCCTTTCATGATAGAAGATATCCAAGGCCCCTTGCACCCAATTCCTCTCTGAGGCTGGCCAACAACCAACCACAAGCCCAAAGCCCCTTCATATCTCCCCCTTGTGATACAAGCTTCTGTCACACCTTGCTTAGAAACGTATCAGGCCCTCCAAATCATTGGCCAGTCGGAAGGTATTGGCAACTGGAACTCTTGGAAAGTCCTCGTTACGACTAATGCGCGCGTGCCCTGCAGCTCGTCTCGCCTATTGACGGCTCTGCACAAAGTAGTCTGTTGATGCCTCGTGCAAGGGAACTATATGTCAATACCGATGCGTATGCCAGCATCCTTATCTTGTGGCCCATTGCTCTCGAGCTGCTGCTCCAACTGCACGAGCTTGGACTCTAGGGAAACGCTTCTGCCTCCAAATTGATGATGTGGCTGCAATCCAGGGTGAGCACGCGACAACCAGACTTGACGGCCATTGATGGGAATCTGGCATAAACGTGCGCATTGACAGCAAAACCCTTCCTTCCATGGACGCCTATGGTCAAGGGGGCACTGAACCTGTGGTCTTGCATCACGCACTGCTGCCCAAGCTCAGCAATTCCCCTTGCCGCAACGTCCATCTTAGAGGACATGAGGTAGGTTGTCAGTATAATGAGCACGCGTAAATAGCTGATAGTCATGAAGAAGGGTATTGTCCCTACTAATACCCGCAACAAATCGATGTGTAGTAGCCGCTCAAGCACCAAAGGATAAAGGCATGATTCACATGTAATATTCCATTGTAGGTGCCAGCCTAATGAGACGCTCTACGAGCGGAAGTGAGCCAGCCACTAAATATTGACAGAAAGGAAATATCCATCGCACAGTAATATCCCTGTCATCGAAGCCTGCAATGAGGGTCGGGTATCAAACAATGAAAACAATGAAAGCCAAATCCGCCATGATAGATACAAAAGAGAAAAAAACATATGCATAAGAAAGGCCAAGTAGATGCCTTATCCTCCATGTCCACATCCCCTTCATTCCTCAGCCTCAATCTCCCATACAATAAGGTCGGAGCTTCTGCTCAATGACCAGCAACTCTTCCCTGACCCTTTCTCGCACATCTCGGATATGCTCTGCCAAATCCACGTCTATCTGCTGGCAGTCGTCACATAGCTCAATTCCATAGTCATAGTCATAACATTCGGCAATGTTGTCAACTTGGTCGGCTAGCGACTGCACTTCTCGCAATGCCAACTCCAAATCAGCCTTTTCATCTGCAACTTCTGTCGCAACTGCTGATTCTGGCACTGAAGATTTTGGGTTTCGCATCGATCTTGATGCTGGTGTTGGTGTTGAAGGTGTTGAAGGTGTTGGCTCTGGTTCGCCTGCCGAGACTGAAGATCTTAGTTTTCGCATCGGGTTTGATACTGGTGTTGGAGTTGAAGGAGGTGTTGGCGTTGAAGGTGCCGGCTCTGGTTCGTTCACCGCCATGTTCGTATGAACCGTTGTCGGTGTCGTATCCTCAAGGCCTTCCATTGCGTCTTCAGTGATAGGTTCGGCGGCTTCCACTCCTTCAACGTCGTAAGCTTCTTCTGCACCTGTTTTCTTCTCTGCTTCTTCCACTTCTGTACTGTAGTCTGCCGTTTTTGTTTCTGTCTCTGTTCCTTCTGGCTCTCGATTCGTCCCTGTTTCTTCATCATTGGCATTGGCATCTGCGTCTTCTATCTCGGCTTCTTCGAACTC